>NW_005198237.1:19073-45080 GCF_000372725.1 Emiliania huxleyi CCMP1516 | reverse complement strand
AAAATCACCCCGTTTTTGCCCATTTTCGGTCATCCGTCAAAATATCTGAATATCTGTCCGGGGGATTCTCCCCAAACCTTGCTCAGCTGATCCAGCACGGGCCGTAGGCCAGCCCTGGGCAAAGAAACCAGTACCTCATCAGGCTTCCCTGAGCGTCACAGCTCGGTGATCGCGCCGGCCGGACACCACTGTAACGTCCGTTCCGGGCATTTGAACGCGACCTTCGGGGGCAAAGACATGGGCTCTATGGCTCAGACTGGACTCCTCTTGGTCCCTTCTGATGCCCTAGGCCACACCTGGGCCTTACCTGGGGTTCTAGGGGCCGGCCAGGGTTTGCCTCCCTAAAGGGGCCCGGAGAACCTTAAAAGCAGAGTCTCACAAGCACCCTGGCACGACAAGGGCGCGGACTGGCGCGGACTGGCACACTCACCGGCTCACTGTCGAAAAGAAATAACAACTCGCCCGAGCGGAGCTGGGAATGTGGGAATAGGACCGCCGCAAGCGGCGTGGCGTGGAGCGGTTGAGCATCTCTCCGGGGGCCCCTCTGCGCCGGGGAGGCGTTGTTGGAGGCTATAGGACGCAAGCGTCCGTCGCCCTTTTCGACATCGTCTGTGGACTGTGCGCTGCTAGCTCGCTCGCGCTGTTGAAAGAATTTACGGCAAGTGCGAAAGAAATAACCAGCGGCTTCCGCCTCTTCTGGCGTGTGGTGGCGGCGTGCCGTCCTCCCATCCCTCCCTTGGCTTGCCTGTTTTCTTTCTTTCTTTCTTTCGGCACACCTACCGGCACATGGTGAGGACGGAAACAGAAAACACCCAGTTCCTTACCAGCTCCGTAACCAGAGATGTATGTGGTTCGCGCGTTCATGGCCAAGATTATTGCGCTGAAAAAATCCCGGAGAGACTTCCACCTAAAACGTCTTATGGCACAAAACCCGAACAGACCGCTCGACCTAGTCCAGACCAGTCTACCACCTCCCCCAGTCACTGTCAGACACCTACGCGCCATTCGGAGAGCTCTGCAAAGAAACAGGCTCGATCGAGCTCCACACGAAACTGATAGACGTCTTCAAATCACACAACGTCTGGAACGACTTCAACGGAAACCACGGCCCCTCTTTTCCCAAAACTCCCCCTGACTACCCACGCGCCACGGCTCAACCGGGTTAAAGCAAACAGGCACCGCACCCCCCCCCCCCCAACCCCCACACACCTGCCGTACGAAGAGGTACGAATAGCCGGACACAGGAACGGCACAGCTCAACGGTAGATAGAAATCCCACACACGAACACTCACCTCTCGCACAAACAGGTTCCCAGAGCCGGACGCAGGAACGGCACAGGCCAAAACACACCCACACCTGACGCACGAACAGGTACGAACAGCCGGACGAAGGAACGGCAGAGACACACACCCAGCCGGGGCAAGACAGAAGGCCGTCGAGGGGACTACCCTGGTATCCCCAGCCTGGGCTCCCGCGCTGCGAGCCGTGGGCCCCGGGGGCGACACACATATATGCCGCCCCGCGCGGCCGCAGCGTCCAGCGCAAGGCCTCGTCGTCGTCCTGTCCCCGCGGCGTCTCCGGACCAAAAGAGGCAGCGGCTCCTCGAGGCGGCCGAGCGTCGTCGACGGTCGGCGGCCGAGGCCGAGGCCGAGTCGGGCGGCGAGTCTGGCGCGACAGTGCCGGGCACCTCGACGGCGGCGCAAGGGCTCGAGCTCGCTTTGGACGCAGGGTCGCATGGGCAGCACGCTGGCCCCCCTTCGCGGATCGCGCTCCCTCCCGGTGCGGTGCTGACGGTCGGTCGCGACACCGCCTGCGACGTGACTCTCACTGCCCAGCACATCTCGCGCCAGCACGCCGTGCTCCGCGTGGCGGCATGCGGGCGCAGCGTCCGGCTCGAAGACGTCTCGCGGAAGAATGGCTGCCGCGTGGAGCAGCCCGGCGGGGACGAGGCCACCCTCCTGCGGTCGACGGCCCACGAGGTGTCGGCCTGTCAGCTCGGAGACGGCGACTTCCTCACTTTCGGCCTCTCCAGCGCGCCGCGGTCGAACGAGTGTTCCTTCCGCTACACCGTGCGTGCTGTCGCGGCCGCTCCCGCAGCCACCGCCCGCGTCGCCGGCGCGGCCACTCCAGTATCCACAGCGCCTGCCGCGCCCACTGCGCCCGCCGCTACCGCCGCGCCCGCCGCTACCGCCGCGCCCGCCGTTACCGCGGCTCCCGCCGATACCGCCGATACAGCCGCTACCGCCGAGACCGCCGATACCACCGCGCCTGCCGCTACTGCTGCGCCTGCAGCGCCCGCCGCTACCGCCGCCGCTGCCGCCGCGGAGGCGACGGTCGATGGTGGTTGCATGGAGCCGGACCGGCCGGGCGGCAGCGGTCGCGACATGAACCGCGAGGAAGGGCAGGCGCCTCCGGCCCCGGAGCCCTCGGAGGCAGTGACGACCTCACAGATCGGGGTGGCGGCGGCTGATGCAGGGAACTCGAGCAAAGCTGACGACCGCGCCGTGGCGAGCGGCGGCGGCGAAGAGCGCGGCGCCGAGAGCGACGCGAGCGACGCGAGCGACGCGAGCGACGCGAGCGACGGCGTCACTTTTGTCTGCGTCGGGAGGCGATCGGTGGGCGCGACGCTCGCACACGCGAGGTACGACTGCGAGGTGGTCCCCTTTGAGGAGGGCCGCGAGGAGGAGATGTGCCCCTCCTGCTGGTGCGGCGCTTGCGGCGTGCCCGCCGCCGAGTGCCCGGACTGGCCTTCCCACTGCAAGACGACCCGCGCCGCAGCGATGGCGTGCCACGCGGCTGCGCGGACGGAGTCGCTGCGGGCGCGCCTGCAAGCCGTGCCGCGGCCGCCACCGCTCGATCCCGGCTGCTCGGCGGCGCGGCTGATGGCGGAGCCGCGCTGGGGGCCGATGCGCTTCACCGCTCTCTCGTGGCTGGCCAACTGCGGCAGCGCGGAGGAGGGCGTGTCCGCCACCGTCTCCGCCGTCCACGGCGTGAGCGCTCCGGCCGCGCAGGCGCTGCTCGCCTCGCTGCAATCCCTCGGGGAGGTGATCGCCCTCCCGTCGCTCGGCTTGCACGTGAGGCCGGGCACCAACATTGACGTGCCGCCGGCGCCACCAGCGCCGCTCTTCCCACCGCCGCCGCAGCCTCAGCCGCCGCCGCCGCCGCAGCCCCGCCCCGCAGCCGTGCTGCCTCACGATGTCGTGATGCAGATGCTCGCTTCTGCACCAGAGCCGTGAGCCCTATGCTGAGAGTGTGCGGTTCACCGCTGTGACGTGCGTCCCGGGAGTGCGCTGAGCGAGACATGTCTCTCTGTGAGAGAGATACGGGGCGCATCTGATGCCGAAAAAAGTGTAAATACGCAGTACGAAAAGTGTGGACACACGCGAGACTCCCGCGTGACTTTTAGTCTAAAGTATAAATAGAGCCGCGGCTAGCTCATATATAGGGGAAGTGGAGAAAGTGCTCGCCTCAGGCTCTCTCAGCGGGAATCTGACCCGGTGGCTCTCCGTCGCCGCTCGTCGCGTCGGGCCTTCGCGGCCTGCGCCGCCTCTGCTTCGCTGTGCACCGCCTGTGCTTTGACCGCGTCCGCGACCGGCTTCTCGGGCGTGCCTTGGTCCGCATCCACCCTCGGCTCTTCTCCCACGTCCAGGCTGCCCTGCCGCCGCCGTTGCCGCCGTGTCGCCTGGGCCGCACGCGTGTCGTCCGCCTGCTCAGCCTCAGGGTGTTCTACTGCCGTCGCTCCACCACCCTCACTTCCGTCCCTGTTCCCGCCTTGCTCGCCCGCCACTGCCCGCTTCGGTCGCCCATCATGTCCGTCGTCGTCGTCCGCGGCGCCTTTTGCAAAGGGAAGCGCCTTCCGGAAGCGCGCGCCGAGGGAAGGGGGGTCCTCCGCCGATGTGGGCGCATCGCCCTGCTCTGCGCGCCGGGAGGATGCGGCGCACCACTCGAGTGCCTGGCCGTTGGGAAGAGGGCAGGGATATGACATGTGGGCCACTAGGGATAGGCTTGAGAGTGTGGGCGGACCTGGGCCAGGCCGTCTCCGCGGAGTGCCGAGACACCGATGCACTGGCAGTGGCGATCGCGGACTGTGTTGAGGTAGAGAGCTGCCTCGATTTCGGGCGCGGGCGCCGCGCTGGCCCGATCTTGCTTATTTGCGACCACGAGCAGGGGCGCACCGCCGAACACCGGGTTGTCCAGCACGGCCTGCAGCACGCGAGGTCAACAGGGTCTGAAGAGTGCCTGGAAGAGTGTCGATCGTGTCTCGGAGGCGTCACGGAAGTGCTATCGCGCGTTGCTCCTGCAATTCCCGCGCCGCCTCGAGGAGCCGTCGCCGGTCACAGGCATCAATCACGTAGAGGATGGTGACGCCGCGCAGCAGCGGCGGAATGCGCCCCGCGAGCTGCGCCTCACCCGCGCCCGCGCTCCGTCCGCCGGCGTAGCTGGCCCAGTACTGCCGCAAGTCCTTTGCACCACCGACATCGACAAGCTCAAGAGGGGTTCCGCCGACGGCGACAGAGCGTGAAGCGACGCCACGAGAGGGCAGCGTCGTGCGCACGTCCTCGCCGCACACGCGCGCAGCGATAGAGCTCTTGCCAGAGCCGTCGATACCGAGCAGCAGCACCCGGTGGGGCTGGTAGCTGGTGGCCGCACCCATGACTGCGACGATGTAACCGTCAAAAACTCAAAAAACCCTTTTCTTTGGTCTGGGTGTCCAGAAGGCGTATTGTTGCACGACAAATTATAACATTTTTCTCTTTTTAATTGCGCTGGTTCACCGAAAGTACCACAGCTCGCGTCGAGCCCGCTGGTTCGTCGCACTGAGCTACAACTTTTGACTGTGAGAGCTAGGACTGTGAGAGCTAGGACAGCTCAACACCAGGCAGCAGCCCAGGGACTTCTTCGAACGACTGTGCGACGATGGCTTGCTCGGCCCCGAGCTCAACGACTAGCTTGACAACAGGCAGCCCGGGGACTTCTGGTTCGGAGTGGAGCACCCCGTCAGGCGCGTGCTCTCGCTCGGAGAGCACGCCGCAATCGTTGCTCAGCAGCCCGCGTTCCCCGATGCTGGCTTATGTGGACACGACACTCGGGACCTTCTTTCTGCGCCATGGCTGCGACATTGGGTCACCGCTGCTCCGCTCGCTCTCGGCATCATCCTCGCCGGGTGTCTCGACATTGGGTCACACGCTGCCGAGCCCGCTGAGCACCCTGGTCAGAAGTGCAGAGTATTCAAGCTCGGCATCCTGCGGCTCTGAGCCGTCGCTGTCTCGTATCGACATGTCCCTGGGATCCTTCACCCGCCGCTTCGCCCACGAGATTGGCTCTCCTCTCTACCGCTCACTCTCTGCGGCGGTCTCGCCGAGGCCCGAGGGCTCCGAGGCAGCTCGGGCCCCCACCTCGCCAGTCTCGCTCGGCCCAAACCGGCCGGGTGGAGCGGCGGGATGGAGCATTGCAGCCGATCGGGACGGTGCTGTCACGGAGCTGTGCGGCGGCGCCAGCTCGAAGCGGTTTACGCGGAACCTGTCAAGTGGGGGCCTCGATTCAGCGATCGCGGGCCTGTGCAAGGCAGGCCTGGAGGAGCGCGAGGCGGCATCTGCAGATCGATAGGCGAGTAGAGAGAATCTGTTTCACTGAGCGCGCTTCCAGCAGGCAAGAACGCGTGAAGGTTCGTACACTATATCCCCAGCTAGTAGCTGAAGCTAGAGTTGCGGGCACTGAGAGAAGCGGAGAGAGTTTGTGTCATTGCAACGTATGAATGAATGCCCTCTAAACACTAAAGCTGAGATTACATGTGGGGGTGTGTTCTCCTCTCGGGCTCGGCGTGCGGCGGCGCCACTGTGATATTGCCGACCGATCACGATCCAGCTCTCAAGACGACACAAACTGCGCGTGGGGCCTTTAGGGGCCTAGAGAACACATCCACATGAGCCGATGGGTGAAAGGGAAGACCCGCCCGAGGTCTGATGCTCACCCATTGAGGAAGTGAAGAACTGCTGCTCGGCCCACACACCCGGATCCTGCTGAACAAGCAGCTCCTCTTGTAGCTCGATCGGTCACACCGCCATCGCCGCCGACGTCTCAGTGTGAGATGAGGGAGAGGGGGGACGACACTGCTTCTGCAGCGTGCACCTCGATCCTGTACCGTGTTTGTTATGACCCCCCCCGATGAGCACACCAGCGAGGGGGGGCGAGACGGTCGAGGGGTCCCGTACCATGCAGAATCGACCCTATCCAGTGCTCCAGTGCTCAACACACCCGGCTCTCCCTTCCCTAACAATGAAAGTAGCAACGCGGAGCCAGGCACGGTAGGCTAACCTCGGAATGTAAGCGCACTTGGCTTGCTGTCTCCTACACATCCATCTTACCTAAGGATGGCTGAGCTAGCTGCAGTGCAGCCATAGCCTCCAGGCCGATGGCTGCAATACACACAGGGCAGCCATCCTGAGTAGGGTTGGCTGGAAGCTCGCTGCTGCAGCCATACCGCACGCCCCGGGGCGGGCCCTCATGGCTGAGCTGGCTATATCGCAGCCATCTTGGGTAAGATGGCTGGGGGACAGACATTTCAGCCATCTACTATGGCTGGGGCACACAGTCAGTGCAGCCATCCTCCGGAGCATGGCTGGTGATAATTCGATGGCAGCCGTCCGCCGCCCCCGCCACACGCACAAATGGCTGCGCGCTTGCCGCCCCCGGCCTCGCGGGACGGCTGCCATTGGCTGCCATCGAATTATCACCAACCATGGCTCTGGAGGATGGCTGCAATCTCTGTGCCCCAGCCATAGTAGATGGCTGAAATGGCTGAAATGGCTGTCCCCCAGCCATCTTACCCAAGATGGCTGCGATGTAGCCAGCTCAGCCAAGAGGGCTCACCTCGAGGCGGGCGGTGTGGCTGCGGTAGTGCGTCTCCAGCCATGTCTACTAAGGATGGCTGCCGTGTGTGTGTTGCAGCCATCGGGCTGAAGGATGTGGCTGCACTGTAGCTAGCTCAGCCATCCTTAGGTAAGATGGCTGTCTAGGAGACAGCACAGCCATAGTGCGCTTACATTCCGAGGTTAGCCGGCACGGTAGTTCGATTTGCTCGATTTGGCGACCCTCCGCCGCGAGCCCGCCCCTGCATCCCGGGGGCCCGGCCGACCATGCCAGCCGGCGCCCGGCCGGCCGGCGGGCCCAACCCGAAGCGCCCGGCCGCTTGGCGGCGCCGTTCGGCCGACGGGGCCAGCCGTGCGGCGCCCGGTCGCCCGCCGCAGGACCGGGCCCGAGCGGCCCACGCGCACAGCCTGGCCTCAATCGCCACTCTCTGCGGCGGGATCGGCACCGTCGGCGCCCTCTGGATCCTCCTGGCACTCCTCGGCTTCCTCCCGACGGTCGGCGGCACCAACCCCGTGCGCTTTGAGTCAGACTCGATCCTCGGCATGCGCATTCTGAGGAGCCGCTCCGACTTCCCCACAACTGGACAGTACCTTGCGTATCAGCGAGACACGTACACGAATGTGACCGGCCGGGATCTGTAGCTCGAGGCGGGACGCACGACTTCCCTCTTCAAAACCATGACCGAGACACTCGACCTCGCCCGTACCAACATTCGCGAGCGGCGTCAAAACGGACGATTTGAAGCCGATCAAAGACCTGCTAATTCGTCAGCATACAGTCTTGAAGGCAACAAAACACTTCGGCCGCTTCGTTCTCAACGACAGCGCTCGCACAAGGCCGTCCTCATGGCGGAGGTAGGTGCGATGACGTATTAGACTACATTTGGAGGCAGGAAATGTTGCTGCACCACCAGGACAAAGCAAGTCTTCAAAGATCGAGAAGCTGCAACAACTCCTACACAGTGAAAGGCAACGCACGGAGCTACTGATGGGAGCAGTTTTGGTATGCGCCTTCCTCCTCTCTTTCCTAAAAGGGTTGCAGGATTGGCTTCTGCCGCGGATCCATGGCGAGGTGCGCAAGGCGTGCCTGTCAGAGCAATCAGAGGGGTGGCCGTTCCCGCAGCACGACTGGTTCGAGTTCCAGTTGTTGTCGACGCCGAGACGGTTGACAACTTCACGGCTTGCCTTCTCCGAAGTCTTACGGAGAGAGAGTTGAGAGAGAGAGATTTTTAGGAGGCCAATGGTCCACAATTCACAACGCTTCCAATATTGATTGTGTACCAGAGAGACAGGTGTGGGAGCTGTGGGAGCGGCCTCTTCAACTGAGCCAGTTAGTTAGTTAGAGGCGTGTGTGAGTGGTTGCTATTTTCAGTGTATGTAGCAGTGTAGGTAGCTCTTACGTACATTCCCGGAGGAAGGAGCACTGCTGACGGGGGATTGCGATGAGAAGCGAAGCGATCCGAACGTGGCATTTTCAACGATCGGCGTCCATTCGTCGCAAACACTTGTGTGCCGTTTGCGTCGCTGGCACTAGACGCGCCACGCCTGGAGGGCGGGCCCGGCGCCACATGGCGCCGGCCAAGTCTAGTTTCTCCCAAAAGCTAAAAGCAAAACTTGCATAGTCGCGAAAAGTACGGACGGCTACACGGTGTCAGGACTGGGCATCGTAATGACTCTTTCACCCTCCGCCGCGTCGGGCGCGCGCACCCTGGGGCGTCTACCACTTCCTATCTCTCTCCGCAGTTTATCACCAATTCTTGCAGCGACCTTCATGCCACCTCGCATTCTTCTCACTCTCGTCGTTCTCTCTCCTGCTGTCTCTTCCCCTGACTCATCGCTCTCCTCGGCCTCGTTCTGAGACGCCGCTGTCGTCTGCCGATCTCTTGCTCTCGCTGCTTCTCTCGCCTTTCTGCGTAACTCCGCTCTCCTCTCCGCGTATTTTGGTCCCTCGAGTTTATCGAGCATTCCTCGCGCAAGGACCACATTTCTGACTCCCACTGCGAGCATATCCCGCCCTGTCATGCAAGGGAGGGAGGACGGCACGACGGGCTGTTCGGGCTTCTTTTTCCCAGGGTGGCATCACACGCCTAACCGCGGAGACACCCCGCGACCCCACCCTCACACGCTTCAAGATGCGCGCCTCCGCCCGATCTCTCGCGCTGCTCTGTCCGCTCTTTTGCCGGCCGCGCGGGTGCCCGCTGCTCTGTGCGCCCGACTCTCCAAGCATATCGCCGACGGCTGGCGCGACGCGGTCGCGCTTCGGGCAGCACCAGGGCGGCCGCTCGCTGGGCAAGAAGAAGAAGATCCGACACCACGTGAATCCCCTCAAGGATGTGCACATGCAGCCGCTCGATCTTCCGGAGCGATGGCCAGAGGAGGGCGCGTTCACGCAGCCCGACCTACCTCTGCACGTCGATATCGGCTGTGCCCGGGGCCTCTTTTGCCTCGACCTCGCCGCGGAGTCGAGCGGGTCGGCAAACGTACTCGGCCTCGAGATTCGTTCTGCGCTCGCCGAGGCGGCGGCGGAGGATGCACGGCGCCTCGGCGTTGCCAACGCAGCCTTCCTTCCGTGCAACGCGAATGTGAACCTCGAGGCGGTGCTCTTGCGCGCGTCGCGCTGCGGCCCGTTGCAGTCGGTCTCGATCCAGTTCCCGGACCCATGGTTCAAGGCGCGGCACAAGAAGCGGCGCGTCGTGCAGCCGGAGCTGGTCGAGACGATCGCGCGCCACCTCGAGCCGGGCGGCTGGCTTTTCTTCCAGACGGATGTGCTCGACCTCGCGCAGGACGCGCGAGACACCATCCGGCAGGCGGCGGCAGGGACGCTCCGCGATGCTCGTGAGGACGCGGGCGATTGGGCGGCTCCGAAGCCGAAGCCGCTCGCCTGCGTGAGCACCGAGCGCGAGCGGTCCTGTGCCGAGCTGCAGCGGCCTGTCTACCGCGCCGTCTTTGAGAAGCTACCGGCGGGCATGCCGGCGGGGCACGAGAGGAGATAGCAGGCATGCCGGAATCCAAGGGTACTGCGAAAGTTTCATCGTTTAATAGAGGAGATAGCACTTAGCAGGCATGCCGGAATCCACAAGGGGGTACTGCCCGAAAGTGTTTCTCTTCGTTTAATATGTACCACGCGCACGCTCTCAGGACTCGCCGAATCCGGAAGGTGGCTTGCCAGAGGAGAGGGCGGCCCGCCGCTGGCTGGCCTTCGCCTCCTTCATCTGCTTTGTGATCCAGTACGAGTCGGACGCCACGGTTGCGCTCATGCCCATCCCGAGCGAGAGCCCGAGCGAGCCAAAGGCGCTGCTCCGCTTGGAGAGCAGGGGGCGGAGCACGCCCTCGGGCCCGCATAGCGACGAGCGCGGGTCGAAGTCGATTACGACGCCGGCACAGCCCGCGCCGCGCAGCTCCCTCGCGCGCTCGCCGGAGCCCGCCTCTCCCTGAGTCGGTCAGCGAGGGCGAGCAGTGAGGCGAGGCGCGCGGGGCGGCTGGCAGCGCGAGGTGCGCCTCCCCAAGCTCCGCCACGACCCGCGACCCCTCGGCCTCGCCGGCGGCAGCGTCTGCGCGGGCACCATCACTCGCCCCGGGAGCAGGGAGCTCGGCCCATGCCGCTGCAGAGGAGAGGATCAGCGGCGATGGCGTCGCGAGAGCCTCCTGCAGCTCTGCCGCAGTCGCTGCCAAGGGAACCAGTGGCAGCGAGCTGGCTTCCGCCGCACCCGCGGCGACAGTGCCGCTACGCGCCACGAGGGCCTGAGCGCGGCAGCCGGCAACGCCGGAGCTCCCTGCTGCTTCAAAGAGCACTGGGCATGGGCCTGGGTACTCACCTGCCGAGCCGGCCTGCTCCTCAAGGAGCACATCTAGCGCTCTCGCGTCGCCCTTGAGCACAATAGCCGACGCGCCGGCCAGACGGAGCTGCTCAGAGTACTCGCGTAGCTCCGTGTCTGAGAGCGGGGCGTCGTCACGCTGCAGCAGCCGCACCATCACTGCCACAGTGTCAGGCGGCTTCCGGAGCGCGCGAAGCACTGGCGTGTAGTCCAGCGTAGGGGGCAGGGCACTGACGCCGAGGACAGCACAGAGCGACATATACACAACACGTATATGTCGGCAGCGCGAGCCGGGCTCCGGTACCGGGTATGCGCTAGACACGACAAAGAATTTGCTTCCGGCTGCTGCTGTTACCTCCGGTCTCCCAGTGGAAATCCAGTTGTCAGATGTCACGATGCATCCGAAGGGGACCCCAGCGCCGGCATCATCCGTAGAGGCACAAGTGTTCGAAGAGAGAGTGGACCTGAGCAACAACATGACCTGTAGGCAAATGATCGGAGTGGGAGTCAGAAACGTGGTCCTTGCGCGAGGGGAGCTCGATAAACTCGAGGGGCCAGGATACGCCGCGAGGAGGACGGAGTTGCGCCGAAAGGCGAAAGAAGCCGCGAGAACAAGGGACCGGCAGGCGGCGGCGTCACAGGACGAGGCAGAAGGGAACGACGCGACAGAGGAGGAAATGACAAGGGAGAGAACGACGAGAGTGGGACGACCGCGAGGTGGCATGAAGGTTGCAGCGAGAGTCGGAGAGAGACTGCGAAGAGAGATAGGAAGAGGCAGACTCCCTAGGGTGGGCGACGGCTAGCGCACCACACACCTCTCCTTTAAATCCCTGTGTGGTGGCGGCGTGCCGTCCTCCCATCCCTCCCTTGGGTTGTCTGTTTTCTTTCTTTCTTTCTTTTTTCCGGTCTCCCACCCCTCGTTTGGCGTGCTCGTTTTATTTATTTATTATCCGGTCCATTCGTTTTGATTTTCCGGTCGGGATGCAACATGCAGGCGAGCAAGAAAACGGCGGCCGAGCAAGGAGCACCTTTCCTGGCAACAGCATTACGAATCTTGGATCTTGGATCTTCATTCAATGCGGAAAAGGGACACACACACAAATCGGGCCCAAGGCAAAAGAACGCATTGCAATATATTCGGGTAGAGTGTGGAGTGGGGAGTGGGGTCGGCTACGTGAAGAGCGTTGCGCGCTTCCGACACACAAACGCGAAACGGACACCTCTCGCGCTTATACCACCTTCCAGTTCCACACACCTACCTGACCTCTAGCTCTACCGACTCGAGCGTCGAGGAGATGGCGCGAACGTAACCGAAGCAGCGGCGTGCGACGTGCCGACGCCCGACGTCCAGAATCGATCGGCTGTGTATATTTCATTTTGGGGAGCGCTCGTTTCCTTAGTTTAATTCCGACGTGTTTTTAAATGTGTTCTTCGCGGGGACCTGTTCCTTTTTACCCATCTCACAGTAGAGACGAGAGGTGTCCGTCTTTATTTATTTATTTGTTCTTCGCTTTGTCCTTCCTCTCATGATGCTCCTTCGACTTAGGGAGCGGTTCAGCTGCTGGGCGGGCTTCAGGGTGGTGCTCACGCGAAAAGGAATCGACGCGATGTACAAAAAGCATACAACAAGAGGAGAAAGAAGAGGACGGACATCAGTGATGACGAAACAGAAGCTAGCGCAGACGAGGGCAGGGCAGACCCGGGGACGGCGGAGTCGGAGCAGACGGCATCGGCCGCCGAGGAAACGCGTTGGGAAGAGGCACGAGGAGGGCGGCGACCTCAACCGACTATGGAGGACCCGTCGCCAGACGACGCAGGGCAGACGACGGGGAGGCGGAGCAGACGCGCAGGGCGAGACGAGGGAGGGAGCAGGACTTTGCGGAGATCAGCAGGAGGATGTACGAAGAGATTAGGAGCAGCAGGGACCCGAGTAGGGACCATGCCTGGAAGACGGCTAGTGTGCTGCTAGTCCCCCACCGGGAGGACGACCCCGGCTAGTCGCCGACCACACCCACAAAGAACCCTGCACAAAGACCGCAGGGCGGGGACCTGTTCCTTTTTACCCATCTCCTAGTAGAGGTGGTGTCCGTTTTAGTTATTTATTTATCCTTCCTCTCACGTTCGACTTCTCTCGGGGCTCGGCGGTGCAGTGTCCGTCTCCAATGGCGTGGCGGCGTTCCCCGCAGCGCAGTGCGACGGCTCCGCCTCGTGAGTTCGCGAGGGCGGCGGGTCGGGGGCGAGGGAGATGCCGACAAAGCCCGCCACGACGAGGAGGGCGCCGGCGAGGCGCAGAGGCGTGGGCGGCGAGGGGTCAACGAGCCAGCCGCGGGGCAGCACCAGCTCGGAGGCGATGGCGATGGGGACGGTGAGGGAGAGGCCGACCGTGGCGACGGCGGGGGAGGTGAGGAGGACCGCCTTGGCCCAGAGCGTGTCGCTCAGCACGTTGTCTGCGAGCCCCTTGAGGAGCAGGCAGCCGAGGATGCCGCCGCCGCCCGCCAAGCCCAGGCGCGAGAGGTCCTCGGCGCCCGTCACGTGCAGCACCGCGACGAGTGGGGCGAGGGCGAGCGCGTTGAAGGCACCGACCAACCCGAAGAAGAGGAGCAGGTCCGTCGGGGCGAGCGCGCGGAGCAGCACAGTGTAGCACGCGTAGAGCAACGCCGAGCACAGGCACAGCAGCGCCCCGCCAGTGGTCGCGTGGAGTCCGCCACTCTCGCCGCCGCCGCCGCCGCCGCCGCCTGTGGCGGCGGCAGTGGGACCCGCGGCGTCAACCACCGCCAGCACGTTACCCGCCCAGCAAGCCAGCACGCCGGCCACCTTGAAGGCGGTGCTGCGGTCGGCGCCGACATGCTCGCCTAGAGGGAGGGCGGCAGCCTGGGTGTGGAGAGGTGTGCGGCGAGAGAGGCCGCGCGCCACTGCTCGCCGAGGAGGGCGATCGAGAGGAGGAGGGTGAATGCGGCCGACGAGGAGGCGAGCACAGTGGAGGTCGTGACGGTCGTGTGAGCGAGCGACACGTTGTACGTCACGTTGGCGGCAAACCAGACGGGGCAGAGGGCGAGCGCGCCGCGTACCGCCGCGAGCCAAGCCGAGCGGCGACTCGCTCGCTCGGCTGCGCCTCTCTCTGTGGGGCCAGTGGCCTCGTCCAACTCCTCTGCGGGCGTCAGAGCAGCGGTCTGGTCCAGCAGCCCAGTCGCTGGAGGATCGTAGACCGCGCTCCTGAGCGCCTTGATTGGGAGCAGGATCACAAAGCAGGAGTTGGCGACGTAGGTGAGGAAAACGGGCCGCTCAAACTCGAGGGTGGAGAAGATCGCTTGCACGAGCACCGTGCTGGCGGACCAGATGAGCGCGACGGCGATCACGAGCACGACGCCCAATGTCCAGGCAGAGGACCCGGGCATTGTAGGAGAGCGACTAAGGTGGGCGCTCAGAGAACTTAGACTAGTCGTGCAGCAGCTCAGAGACTCAGACTAGTTTTTGCGCCGGCGCCACCAAAGCGGCTCCCCGGGTTTTGGAGAAAGAAGTAATCCGCCCACAAGAAAAGATCCAAGCCGCTTTTCTTCTTCTTCGACTTGGAAGCGAAGCGCCGACCACGAGCCGACCACGCGAGCACTGAGCTCTTGGAGCGTTCGTGTCCATCGAAAGTTCCATGGTCCAAACTTATGGCCAAGCTGATCGATATCCTCTCGTATGGCGGGTCAACTCCTGATATCGTCATCAACTACGTCGTTTGTAGTGTGGTCCTCTTCGCAGCGGGCAGAGCGCAGCTGCGTGACGTCGAGGCGAGCCGGGCGTCGCTGTGCTGGGCCTCCAGCGCCTTGGCATTCGTCATCGCCTTCCAGCTCGGCCTGTGCACCGTCATCGGCTGTACGGGCATCTCCATCATCTGGAATGCGGCCGCCGGCTACGCCGTCATCTTCGAGCTCCGCGCAGGCCCGCTTCGCGTGTGGGGCGAGGAGGTTGGCATCCCGACGAGGCACCGGGCGCACGGACGTCCGCCGGCGCGGCCAGCGCCAACTCTGGTCGCGGCGCTGGTGCTGTGCGCCGCGGCGGACGTCTTCTACGCCGCCGTCGCACCGCCCCTCACCACCGCCGCCCACGGCTGCGCTCTGGTCTTGGGCGCCGTGCTTGCCGCCGCCCATGGCTGCGTGCGCCGTCTCGCCGCGTGCTGCACCGCCACCAGCACCGCCCTTCCGCCCGACGCGCAGCCGCTCGCCAGATCCGACACGCTCGCCCCCACCTAGCTCCTATGCGGTTTGCGCTCGTTTTGAAGTACTCGAGTGCCCGGCGCGGCGAGACGCCCTGCCTGTGGCATGTGCCCTGAACCTCTGCCCACCCGCTACGCGATTACTGGTATTGGGCGTGATGTCCGGGATCCGGTTATTTTTCCGTTTTTTAAACGACGGGAGCGTGCGCGCGCGCGCGCGAGCGCGTGTGGCGGTACGTCGGCGACCCGCGACGGCAAAATTCTTTTGTCGCGCAAATACAGGGTTCTGGCGGGCAAAGATCACATGCTGCGCAGCCTACTCATCGCCCGCCCTGGCACCGCGCGGAGTTCTGTTCGGCGCGTGTGCACCGCGGCTGCGGAGGCGCTCCCGCTGCATCGGCGCGGGCCGGAGCTGCAGAGCGGTAGCGCAAACGCGTGGCTGCGGGAGCAGGGCCGAACGCCTGGCTGCATTATTGGTGACAAGCTGCCGCAGGTCCCGTTTTGGGTGGAGCGAGCGGCGCTCGACAGACTGATGCGCAAGCCGGGATTCGAGCTAAGCTCACTGCACCTCAGCCTCGAGGGCGAGATCATCCGCGCGCTCCCCGCAGAGATCCAGCGCTTTGAGAATGGGCACGACACGCATGCGATCCACATCACCTTCCAGAGGTGGCCACGCGACGCGCAGCGGAGCCCGGTCAAGCGGCGGCTCCACAGCAGGCTCATCAACGAGATCAAGTGCCCCGCCGTCAAGCAGGGCGGCTACGTGCACGAGTTCTACTCGCGGCTCGGCATCCCCGTGCTGCTACACGACCCTGACAACATCCCGCAGCACCTCGTGATCGACATGGCGAGGCACGACAACGGCGACATCCGCGCCGAGCACATCGACGTGCCGCCAGGAGTCACGCTGCGGCCGCAGCACGGCGCGCCAATCGAGCGGCAGCGGCCGCCCGCCGCCGCCTCACAGCTCACCCTCTCCCTGCGCCGCCCCCCCTCCTTGCAGGTCAGCCGGCCAACTTTCTCGTCGCGCGCGCTAAGCGCATCCGAAGCTAAGGAAGGCGAGAGACTTAGGCCAGATTCGTATCGGTGTATGTGTTGCAAGCGTGACCTCTCCCCAACGGAGCAACACATTGTGTTCTCGTAAGCCGTACCAAAAAGGTACCAAAAAGCGTACCAAAAAGCCCTCTGGGGCGTGGGGGGGCGCGGGGCCGGGGGCCCCCGGAGGCACCGTGCGCCGCGCCGCAGTGCGGAAACGGGCCCGGCTCCGTTAGTCGAGTAACGGCGTTAGTCTCCGTTAGCACCCCACCGACTTCCCGATTAAGCTAGGTTAATCAGAAGGCAGATTTGGAGAGATCTCGAGAAGTACACATACAGATAGACCCTCCAACCATCAGAAAACTCCGACCTGATCGGTCGTACTGACCGCCGACAGATCACTCCAGACAGCAGACAGGCCGACGTCTGCAACTGCATGCGGCCGGCCGGGCGGAGAGGCTTGACACGATCCGACCCTGCGACCCTGACGCTGCTGCTCTAGCTATCAGACATGCACTGCTGACTGCTGCCACAATGTGCGACCTGTGCTGGCCCACTTGGCGGCCTTCCCGGTCAGTGGTGAGGCGCAGTTCAGAGCTGTCAATGGCGCGATGCCGCACTGGTCCCACATTGGTGACACGAGACCACCAAGTTTGCCGGTCCAAGAGAGAGGTACCGGCGCTGTCCTGAGAAGGTGCGTGGTCCCTCTTGACTGCCCATGCGCGCGAGGCTGCGTAGGCATAGCCTCGAGAGTGCCAGCAGCCAATCCGAGGCGACGCGCATTGCGCCAGAAGCGTGCACACGTTGGAAGGACGCCTTCCTACTGACCGTACGATCAGGTCGTCACTGAATGCTTGATACTAAGGCCGCGAGCTATGCAGGTGATCAATTGTGCAGCAGGGCACGGCCAGCAGCGCCGACAGGCTGTCGCAAGGCGTGATAGCATGGCCGCAATCTCCGCCGAATTCCCATGAAACAAGTAAAAAATCGCGCAAAAAAATGTCGAAAAAATCGGCGCCTGCGGCGGGCCGTTCGACCCCATCTCCCCCCCGCATGGATACCCTCTAGGGCCCCCGCGACCCCCCAGAGAAAAAGCCGCCGCCCGCGCGTGTGCCCCGCGTGCTGGGCGTATATATACAATATTCAAAAAGAAGTGAGTACGTGCGTCTCGCCTCGACTACCCGGGCTCGTGCGCGCGGCGCCTCCCCTCGCTTCGTCTCTCTCTCTGCGGATGGGGATGCACTCGCCGCCCCCGCCCTGCGGCTCCACCTGAAGGCCACGTGCACCGGGAGCGCGTGTGGACGGCGTCCCATTTCGCGGCGCCGCCGCGTTGGTGCGTCCGACGCAAGCAAAGGCGAACTCTGGAGCGGTGTTTGCCTTCAGCAGAGGGCGGCGAGCGACAAGACTCTGGCGTGTCGCCAGAGCCGTCTCTAGCTCCGACGACCGTGTGGTGGTGCGGCAGGCGCTTGCGGCTGCCTGCCTGGGTGAGGTCGATACGCCAAGTCGCTCTGCGATACTCACGTCGAGGTGAGGCTCTAGCAGCGCCCAGTCCTGGCACCGAGGACGAGAGGAGAGAGGTTTGCCGAGGGCCAAAATAAGGCAAGATGCGGGGCACGAGGCGCAAGAGACTGGAGAGCGGGGCTGGGAGAGTGGCGTGCGCCTGCGACGCCATCCATTTGGCGAGGATTGTGTTGCGGTAACGCGGAAATTCGAAGAGCGGGAGATACCGATCGCCCATGCCGTCGCAAGGCAGCACCCGGCACCAGTGACCGCACCGCCTCAGCTCGTCTTCGGCCTGCATGATGACGCCGAGGTCGGCGTTGTCCAAAGCCGCGATCGGCGTCTCCTGCAGCTCAAAGACGTTCCGCCGCTTGAGAGGCTCGGTTGCTGCACGCAGCAGCCGTGAGCGTCGCTTCTCCTCGGCATCGTCAGCGAGCGCCTAGAACGAAACCAGGGCGGTGGGGAAAAGGGTTGACTTGGCGCAGCATCAGCGAAAGGGGTGCCGCCTTCTTGTGGAAGGGGACCAGCCCGATCAGATGGAAGAGGTCTGTCATCAGCATGTTCTTGATCCACTTGTCGAGTGGGGAGGAGGAGGCGAGCGAGCAAGCAACGTTGACCTCGATGAGCCACGGCTTGAGAGCCTTGTCCAGCAGCACGTCAAACCCGAAGAGCTCAAAACACGCGGCTCGCCCGTTGCATGCCGCGTTCATCTTTGACACGACCGATGGCTGCGGACGGTGGCGCAATGGTGGGGAAGGCCGCCAGAGTGGCTCGCAACGCGGTGTCGGGTGGGGGCGTGTGCCACCTCCACGGCGATGATCGTCTTAACGACGAGGTCATGGATCCGTTCGCGCAGCGCCCGCACGTCGGCGCCCGCCTGGGCGAGATGCTTCATGGTGGCTGAGAGCGACCACTTCGAGCCCTCGTCGTCGCGCGATGCGTCTGTGTTACGCTCGAAGCGCTCGTTCCTCTTGTTGACCGAGTAGTTGGTCAGGTGCATGTACCGGTCCTTGATGGAGCGCTTGGAGGCGCCGGGAGCCCGGTAGTCTGAGGTGGCGAAGCGCGCGAGGCCTTCCTGCAACATTTCGAGACGACGCGGGTCTGAGCACGAGCGAGTGAGTGGCTATCGAAGCGTCGCGACTCGCCTCAAAGACGTAGACGCGGAGGGGATCAAAGGAGGTGACGGCGACATAGATGCGCAGGTCGAACTTTTTCCCGTTGATGAGGTAGGGCTCGCCGAGGTACCGCTGTACGATGGCGGATACGCCTAGAGGGAGGGGGGAGCGTGGGCACGCTCCGCCGCGCACACAAGGCTGCGACCTCACGCGCGCGCACCCTTGCCGGGCAGCTGGTCTGATCGGTTGATGAGGCGGATACCTCTTCCCTCGGCCTGAGCGGGCGGCTTGATAATGTACACGGTGCCTTCCTCATAGTCGCGCTCAAAGTGCTCCCGGTCGCGAGGGAGAATGTACGACTTTGCGCAAAAGTCGTACGCGGCACCTGTGACGACAGGGGAGACCTCTCGTTACTCAGTTCCCTGAGAGCACCGGCACCAGCGAGGCGGCAAGGGGTCGGCTCCGCTCGCCGTGTTGCCTCTGCATGCGGCTCAGGTTACGCCACAGGTAGTCCTTGCGCCCAATCCCGTACGAGCCCGGGAAGTGGTTGACCGCCTGACGGCGACATGGCGCTGCGTCAAGATTTACGCCCCCGATTCGCTCTGGCTCTGCGCTGAGCGGGCCTGGTGAGGGTTGAGTGCGCGCAGCGCCTTCTCGTTCAGGTGGCGCCCCCAATACAGATTGAAGGACTGGCCCTTGATGAGCCGTTTGAAGCCCGATCGCTTGCATGCGTTGGTGATGCAGTTAATGTTCTTCTCCGAACGGAAGTAGAGTGGCTTGAGACTACGGGGACCGACGGCGGGACGGCCGCAGTCAGCCGAGGTTGAGAATTTGGCCACCGCTGGCGACGGCAGGGGACCACCGTGGATCGGTGAGCTCGACAAGCACGCCGCGCCCCTGCTCGCGCTGCATTCCCATGTAGGCCGGATAGTCTAGCCACACGGTCGCCGCTCGATCGCGAAAGAGCGACGGGAGCAGGAATGCGCGGTCGCTCTTGGGGTCAGCCTGTGGGGCCTCGGCCGGCGGGGGCTCCTCCGGCTCCTCCTCCGGCTCCTCCTCCGGCTCCTCCTCCGCGCGGTCCTCGTCGCCGTCCGCCTCATAGATGCCTGCACCCTCCCCATCGCTCTCCATCATCCAGGGGCACGCACCTCCACAGGGCTGTGGCAACCGGGCGCAGAGGCATGTAACCGTAAAAAATCGTCAATGGTTTTGTTTTTTCTTTCTTTTTTTGTATGTAGCTCTTTATACGTACATTCCCGTAGGAGGACTCTGCTGACAGGGTTTGCGATGAGGAACGACCCGAAGGGTTTCTCGGAGGTTAGCGCACCACTAACCGCCGATTTTCGTTTCATGTGGGGGCTCTTGTTGTTCGCCTTTCTTCTATCTGTCTATCAATTGTCTGCCTAACCTAACCTAATCAATCAATCTTCCCAACATTTTGTACCTTGGGTGCCGGAGGAGCACTGGGCAGAGGCTGCTAGGTCCTAGGAGCGCCTATAGCTCGACATGCCCGGGGTGTGGCGGCGCCGAGGACAGAGGCAGGCTGCTTTAAACCTTTAATCCGGTTGTGTCTTGTGTGGAAACCGCCCGTCTTGCGTCCACCACACACTCACGTGAACAGACATGGCGTTCGCCTTCCTGGGACCCAGACACCCAGTTCACTGTCTTGTGTGCGTTTTCATGAAAAAAGAACCCCCCACACAGCGGAGAAAACGCACCCGGCCCGCGGCGATGGACGCAAGCTTCTGGCGTGAGACCTTTGAGGCGGCGCTGCGCATCACACGGGCGTGGCGCGCCGAGCAGGCGCACAGCGAGACGCTCCTCGCCGCAGCGATCGAGTTCGACGGCCGGCTCACGCTGCTCGGGCCGTCGGCGCACCGCACACGGCCAGAGGCGCTCGGCGCGTTGCTTCGGACAGGCGACGTGGCCGCCATCGACGCGCTAAGAGCGCGACACGAGCGTGGACTTTCCAACCTGCGCACGGCACTAAACACATCGGTGGAGCGGTTTGGCGCGCTGCAGCTGGAGGCGGCGGCACTCCACGGTCGTTCGTGGGAGCGGTACACGAGGCTGCAGCACTCGCTGCCGCAAGAGGAGGCGCTTGCGCTCGCTTCGGAGCCGGCCAGCGTCGTGATTGGAGCCGGGCGCGGTGTCCTGGCGGAGCAGGGCTTGCTGCCCGAGGCGCCGACGTTGCTTGGGTGGCTGCGCGACGCGAGCGCCTCACTAGATGCGCGCATACCCACGCCGGGCTCGCGTCTGTGCCGCGGCCAAGGCTCGCGCCGCCCGCTCAGCGTGCGTGCCTCCCTCCCCTCGCCCGTGCAGGTCGATCGCGCCCTCTCACGCGAGATGGAGCTCAAGCTTCGGCTGCTGCCGCTGCTCGCGCCATCGGCGCGCGGCGACGCAACCCCGGGCTTCCTCGCGCGCGCCGCGCGCCTCTGGTGCCTGCAGCCAGCCTTGGATCGGAGGGCGCTAGAGCGGCTGTCGTTCGCCGCGAGCTCCCTGGCTGTGGAGGAATGATTGGTTTTCTTTCGTGTACGTGGGAGGATGCGCACGCACTTTGCGTTTGCCACCCCTCTCGTCTCGCGCCCCGACTTTTATTACTCTTTACGTTCTCCGCGCACTCCGCTGCTCTCCGGAGAGAACCACCGGAGTCCCCGCCCGTGCCAAAATCGAATACTTCTAATCAACCCCGAGAGAGACGACCCAACAGCGGCGCGGCCCCTCCCGGGGGGCGCCCACATTGTGTCTCTGACTGACTCTCTTGACTCTCTCTCTCTCTCTCTCTCTCTCTCTCTCCGCCACACACACACACCGAACACATACACACACACACACACACACGACGCGGCAGCCTCTCCGGGCCCCTCTCCGCCTCACTGGACTGAGAGCACCATCTTCAGGGTGTTGATCGTCTCGAGGATCTTTGCGCGCCGCGTGGCCGACGAGGCGCCGTCCGTCTGCCGCTCGAGCCGGTCGAGCTCGTACTTGGCCTCCTCGAGCGCGTTGCGGCCCGCGTCGTTCTTGATCGACGCGTCGCCGCCCGCCTCGAGCAGGCGCGCCGCCACGGCGACGAAGCCCTCGCGCGCGAGCGTGTGCAGCGGGGTGCCGCCCTCAAAGGGCTCCTGCATGTTGAGTGAGGCGCGGGCGCCAAGCAGCAGCTCGAGCGTCACCATCCGGTCCGTCGCGTCGTCGCAGAGCGCGAGCAGGTGCAGCGACGACTGCCCCTCTCCGGTGGTGACGTCGACAAGCTTTGCGTCGTGCGTGAGCAGCACCCGCACCACGTCGTGCGCGCCGTTGGCCACGGCGTTGTGCAGCGGCGTGAACCACTGCTCGAGGCCGTCGTCGCGGCGCGGGTCGGCCCCCGCGTTGAGGAGCAGCCGCGCGAGCTCGGCGGACGCCTCGCCGACGATGTCTGTCCAGGTGGCCACGTAGTTGAGCAGCGTGATGTTTTCCGTCGGGCGCGTGAAGAGGTAGTCGGGCCCGACGGCCCAGCCGTAGTCGGACTTGTAGACGGTGTCGGCGTGCCCGCCCTGCTGCAGGAAGCGGCGCACCTCCTCGACCGAGCCGGACATGCAGTGACGGAACACGTCGCCCGCGTCGAGCGCGTGCGCCTCCTCGTAAGAGTGCGCGCCCTGCCGCAGGCCGACCTGGTCGAGCGACGCCATCAGCGCCGCCTGCTCGAGCGCCTCGGCGTCGCTCAGCTCGTACCCGCCCAGCGAGCGCGAGTTCTCGCGCGAGAGCGGCCCCTCGGGCGCGACGAACTGCGGGCGCGGCGTGAGCACGCCGCCCGCCTGCGCCTGCTGCTGGCGCGCCGTCTCCGCCTCGCGCCGGAGCGACAGGATGTACGCGTGGTCGACGCTGAAGCCCGTGCCGTCGGCGTTGGCGAGGCCGAGCAAGGGCGTCTCCCCGTCGCCCTGCCGGTGCCCGACCGACCACACCAGCGGGGAGGGCGGCGGCGGCTCGAGCGCCTTGAGCAGGAACCACTGCAGCCGCGCGTCGGGGCTCAGGTTGAAGGCGTCGATGCCGAGCGTGTTGGAGAGGGCGCGCATCGCGGGCAGCAGCGGCGTCACCGTCGGCACGAGCGTCACCATCGGCTTGGGCGCGCCGCACACCTCGCACGCGGTGTTCCTCGGCTTGTTGATGCACGTGCACTGGACGCACGGCCACTCCTTGGCGGACGAGTTGTGGTACTGCCACTGCTGCTGCGCGTACGAGAGCGCCGTCGCCGGCAGCCGCACTCCGGTACCGCTGCTGAGGAGGACCAGCTGCTGCAGCGTCAGCACCCAGAGGATCACCGTCTCGGCCGTGTCGCCGTCGCGCGCGCCAAAGTCGTACGAGCGCGCGGCGGTGTGCAGCGAGAACCAGCTGGTCGGCGCCACGTCCGGCGCGGCCGATGAGTGGTACAGCTTCTGCAGCGGCTTCGTCTCGAGCCCGATCGAGACGCGGACGACCTGCGAGAGGGCCGCGGCGCGTCTCTCCGGCTGG
Source organism: Emiliania huxleyi CCMP1516 (assembly GCF_000372725.1). Classification (NCBI taxonomy): domain Eukaryota; phylum Haptophyta; order Isochrysidales; family Noelaerhabdaceae; genus Emiliania; species Emiliania huxleyi. Next base: position 22,059 of record NW_005198237.1, on the reverse strand, counting down.
GGCCGGGCTGCACCTCCGCTGCGCTCTCTCGGCGACACCCTCGGCTACACCCTCGGCTACAATCCCGGCTGCATCCCGCGGGCCGCGCCTGCGAGAGCTCGAGCCCGTGGCCTTTCTTGCCGCCGTCCCACGTGAGCGACTTGCGGTCGGCGGAGAGGGCGACCGCCTTGGCGTCGAGCTTCTTCCGCGTGAAGGTGCCCTCCGCCACCTTGAGGAACGTGGCGCCGCGCTGCAGCCGCGCCACCCTCGCCGCCAGCGGCTCGCACGGAAGCCCCGCCGGCGGACCGGGCACGTACGACACCGGGCCGGAGGGCGTCGGCAGCCCGCGAGCGGCCGCCGCGCCGCCCCGTGGCGGCGTGGCGAGCACCGTGGAGTGCTCCGCCTCGAGCTTGGCGAGCAGCTCCTTCGCCGTCGCGAGCTCGGCGCTCATGGCCGCCTTCTCGCGCTCCGCCGCTGCCTGGTTCTGCTCGGCGGCGCTGGCGCGCTCGATGGCGGCGCGCAGCGCCTCCTCGTCGCGGGCGGTGCTGGCCGACTGCAGCGCGGACGAGGCCTGCGCGCTCTCCTGCAGCGAGGCGTGGCGCCGCTTCGCCGCACGCGCGGCCTCGGTCGACAGCCCGATCTCCTCGGCCTGCGCCAGGAGCTGCGTCAGCTCGGCGAGGCTGCCGCCCTTGGCCGCGGCCGCCAGCTTCTTCTCGAGCGCGTCCTTGGTCTTGAGGCCCTCGAGCATCCGCTGCGCCTGCGTCACCTGCCCCGAGTTGAGGCCGCTCTTCTGCGCCGCGTCGAGCGCGTCGCGCAGCTTCTTGACGTCCTTCGAGGCGAGCGCCGCCGCGAGCGCGTTGGAGGCGACCTGCTGCGCCTTGAGCTGCGTCAGGAGCGCCTTTGCGTCGCTGACCTTTTGCGCGCCTTTCTTCGCGTCCTTCTCGAGCCGCACCGCCGCCGCCTGCTTGAGCGCCGCCTCGACCGCGGCGACGTCGCGCATTTCCATCGCCTCGGTCAGCGCCTCGAAGGCCTTCTCGCGCTCGCGCAGCGTGGCGAGCAGCGCCTTTGCCTCCTCGACCAGCTTGCCCGTCAGCCGGATCTCGACCGCCCTCGCCACCGCCTCGTCGAGGGAAGCGAGGTCTTGATCGGCGATGGCCTTGGTCAGGGTCTGCGTGATGACGCGCCGCAGGTGCGACTCGCGCGCGACCTCGAGCTGCTGCTGGTGCGAAGCCTTGAGGAAGAGCTTCGTCGTCCCGACGGCCCAACCGTCGGTCGCAAACATGTCGGCGGCGGCGAGCGCGCCGAGGAGCTGCACCGTCTCGGTCTTTGTGCCGGCGGGCGGAGAGGCGGAGCCGAGGTACGTTTGCAGGTACGGCGCGAGCTTCGCCGCGTCGCACTCGACCCCCTCGCGCAGGTAGCCGTACCGCGCGATGAAGGTGTCAAAGTCGTACCGGTGCGCGAAGCCCTGCTTGCGCGCCTTGACCACGTGAACCATCCCCATCTGCTGCAGCTGCCGCATCACGTACGCGCCGTCAAAATCGTCCGGCGCGAGGTGGTGGTTGGGCTTGATGCAGCGCACAAAGTGCGGCGAGCACGTGTGCAGCATCCCCATCAGCGAGTCGAGCGACTCCTGAAACTGCCGGCCGACCGACACGACCTTGCGCCCGCCGCCGCCGAGGCGCGCGCGCGCGCCGCCGCCGCCGCGGTGCCGCGCGAAGGACATCGTCCGCTCGCCCTTTGGCTTGCCGCCGCCGCCGCCGCCGCCGCCGCCGCCGCCGCCCTCCTCGTCGGCCGCAAAGAAGCCGCGCACGAGCGGCAGCTGCGAGGTGCCCAGCAGCTGCGACAGCTCCGAGGGGACCGCGCCGCGCGACTTTGCGACAAAGTCGTCGATGGCGTACGCCACCTCGCCCGCAAAGTGCAGCACGACAAAGCCCTCGCCCTGGGCGCGCGGCATCTGCCGGTACATGGACGCGCCGCGGTGCGCCTCGTTCATCTTGGTGAGCAGGTTGGCGTCGGAGGCGTTTGGCACGAGCACCTCGTCGTGGATCAGCGCCATCAGCCCCGTCGGCTTGGCCTCGAGCAGCACCATGACGGCCGAGTTGTCGGCGAACTGCAGCTGCGGGCACGCGACGCCCTCGTCGCGGCACTCCTTCTCCTCCATCTGGAAGATGTAGATGTTGAAGTACTGCATCAGCTTCTCGTTCGCAAAGTTGATCAGCAGCTGCTCGAGCGAGTTGCGCGAAAAGGCCTCGAACCCGAAAATGTCTAGCAGCCCGATGGTGCGCTTGTTCCCGCCGCCCAGCGCGGCGCCCGCGCCCGCACCCATCTTCTCGTTGATGCGCCCGAAGATCCAGTCGAACAGCGAGCCGTACAGCGCCTTTGCGAGCGCGTCGCGCGCGACCGCCGCCTTCTCGGGCGGCTGCGGCACCGCAACCACCGGGAACTTGCCCACATTCTTGATGGTGAGCGCCGTCTCGAGCTCGAGCGGTGAGATGTCGAGGGCCGCCGCCGCCGCCTTGAGCGACGCTTGCGACGCCGGCGACACGCACGACCCGTCGTCGGCGTTGGCCATCTCCTTGGCGTCGAAGGCGAGGTTGCCGAGGGTGAGGATGCCTACAGCCGGCCGCCACGCCTCCCGCCTCGGCGCCGTTCGCCTCTTTAGACCGCCCTCCACGCCGGGCCGACCCCACACCCCGCCCCCCCCCGCCGCCCCCACCCCTTCCCGCCCGCTGCCCGCCACGGGGCGAACTCCCTCGGCCTCCCCTCCCCTCCCGCCTCCCCGCCTCCCCTCCTGCCTGTCGGCTCCCCTCCTCTCCAAGCACGTGCAAGCGTGCGTGCGTGCGTGTGCGTGCGTGCGTGCGTGCGTGCGTGCGTGCGTGCGTGCGTGCGTGCGTGCGTGCGTGCGTGCGTGTGCGTGCAGACCGCGTGTCGTGCCGCCAGCCTCCCCGCCACAGTGGGTGAGTGCGTCGGGTTGGGTGGGGCGGAGCGGCGCCGGCAAGGACGCGGC
>NW_005198237.1:5756-18968 GCF_000372725.1 Emiliania huxleyi CCMP1516 | reverse complement strand
ATGGAGAGCGAGGCCGGGGAGGGAGCTGCGAGCGGCGACAGGCGGAGGGCGTGCGAGTGTGGTGCTCGGCGACCTCTGGCGGAGCGCGGGTGGAGCGCGGGCGTGCGGGCTTAAGTGGAGGCTTCTCGGAAGCTTCTCGGAGGCGGGACCTGCCCGCCCGCGTCAAAGTGGATTTCGGTCCACTTTCCAAAGCGGGACGAGTTGTTGTTGCGCAGCGTCTTCGCGTTGCCGAAGGCCTCGAGGATCGGGTTGGCCTACGGAGGGCAACGCCGCGCCCGCGTCTCGGCCGGCCGGACACGCCTCCGCCCCTCCCCGGCTCCCAAGGCGGCGCCTCGACGATGCAGTTTTGCACAAACTCCTCGTGCGAGCCCTGGCGGAGCAGCTTCGCGCCCCCGCCGACGCCGCCGCCCCCGGTCGAGCGCGCGCAGATGTACTTGACGCATGCCTTCGCCGCCTCCGTCTTGCCCGCGCCGGACTCGCCCGAGATGAGGATCGCCTGCTGCTTTTGCTCACCGAGCATGCCGCGGTACGCATTCTCGCTCAGCCCGTACACGTGCGGAGGCAGGTCCGGGAGCGCCTTGGCGTCGGCCTCCTGGCAGCGCCGGGTCACCTCGTCCGTGTAGATGCCCGGGATCTGCTTGAACGGGTTGACGGAGAGCAGGATCGCGCCCGCGGCCGAGTATATCTGGTCGCGGCTGTAGCGCGTGCGGAGGTTGTGGAGCAGCGCCGCCTCGGTGAGATTGGAGAACTTGACCATGTCCTGCGCCCCCTCCAGCGCGAGCGGGTCCGCATCGACGACGTCGGCGACGTCCTTTGCCGGCACAGCAGCGCCGCCGCTTCCCGAGAGCGGCCCGACGGTGAGCTTGGTGCGGGCGCCGAGGCCCGTGCATGATGCGACTCGCTTGGGGAGGTACGCCTGCTGCTCGTCGGGCACAAAGACCACCGAGCCGACGGCAAACTGCGCGTCGGCGGGCATTAGGACCCTCTTTGGCTTTGGCAGCGGCGAGGGCTCAGGGTTGGAGTGCCCCGACAGCGACTCCCTGCCTTGCCGCGGATAATTTTTTTTCAGTGGCTTACTCTAACGGACGGACATACCCGAGGGTGAACTGCTGACAGGGTTTGCGATGAGGAGTGATCCAAAAAATTGGTTTTCGTTGAATGTGGCTCTTACGTACATTCCCGAGGATGACTACTCTGCTGACAGGGTTTGCGATGAGGAGCGAGGCCCAGCGAGCCGAAGGGTTTCTCGGAGGTTTTAGTGCACGTGTCTCGGTAGCCCTGCCTTATAAGACAAAAATACGTCCACGCGGGAGCCGCGAGAGGAGAGACTTAGATTGTTGCCTGAACGAGAGCTTATTGCGTGCGTGCCCCTTCTAAGTCAAAACAAAAACTCTCTCTCTCTCTTTGGACTTTGCTCTCTAAGTCCGAAAAATTGCCTTCGCCGCTCGAGTCGAGACGGGCGCGCCCCCAAGCTAGCCTCTCTCTTGTCTGCGTGAACGAGAGCTTATTGCGTGCGTGCCAGCGTGCCCCTTCTAAGTCCGAAAAATTGCCTTCGCCGCTCGAGTCGAGACAGGCGCGCCCCCAAGCTAGCCTCTCTCTTGTCTGCGTGAACGAGAGCTTATTGCGTGCGTGCCCCTTCTAAGTCCGAAAAATTGCCTTCGCCGCTCGAGTCGAGACGGGCGCGCCCCCAAGCTAGCCTCTCTCTTGTCTGCGTGAACGAGAGCGGGGTTGTGCGTTTATGTGAAATCAACAACGCTGCTCGCAACATGCGTGTCGCGCACTCATTCATGACCGGTCTCAATGCCCCACCCCCCTGCGCGCGGGCCTTGGCCTAAGCACAATATTCTCGAATATCTCCGAGAATATAGATGGTCCCGCGCACTTTCGTATTCGAGAATATTCTCGAGAATATAGATGCCCCGGCGCGGCTTTTTCTCAAGAATCTATGAGTTTTCTTCCTCCCTTGACCTTGGTTGACCTCGAGTCTCAAGATATTCTTGAATATTCTCGCCGTTACATCGCGGCGTCTAGAACGGTCTTGACTAGAGCTTCTCGAAACAGCTCTTTTGCCCCCTCAAAAGTAGGTTTTGGGTCGATGCAGACGGAAATCTTTAAGTTTTGGACGTTCCTGAGCGGTTTGGGAGCACAAACCTCTACTTTAGAGCGATTTTTGGCGTCCGCTGACCTCTCGCGTGGTGAAAATATTCTCAATATTCGAGAATATTCTCGAGAATATAGATGGTCTGGCGAGAATATAAGCAAAAGAATATAGATAGTACTTGGCGAGAAAAACGTGCTTAGGCTAACGCGGGCCTTCTAAGCCCGCGGGTAGTCCCCCCCCATCCCCAGGGCCTCCAGGGCTCGCACCTCAACCTCTCACAGGCCAGCGCACAGCGCCATAGGAGGTATTTTCTTCTCAATAACAAGGCTGTGAACGAGAGCAGAAAAATTGCCCGCAGCGCGTGCGCTGTGAGAGTGACCCTGGGCCCTGGGGATGCTTCGCACAGAGGACCGCTCGCTGCCCGTTTTTACGGCGGTGCGGGCGTTGCTGCGGCTGCTGGTCCTCCCGCTCGTCTCGATGCTCGACTTTGTAGCAGCCGGCCTCGCGCTGGCCCGCACCGCCCGAGACTCGCCAGCTGCTCCCACGGCGCGCCGCGCTGCCGATGCAGGTCAGCGGCCGGCTCTGGCCGCCGAGTCGCGCTCCGCCTGCTGCGAAAAGTACACGCAGATCTTTGTGCTCCGCAACCGGAACGACGAGGCCGCCGTCGCCGAGCTCGTCGCTCTCTTTCACGGGACGGCCTCCGTGCTGCTGCGCCACGAGATCGCGTACACGCTTGGGCAGATGCAGCGCGTCGACGCGGTCCCCTTCCTCGAGCGCCTCCTCGCGGACCGCGCGGAGGACCCGATCACGCGCCACGAGGCGGCCGAGGCGCTCGGCGCGATCGAGGCGCCCGAGAGCCTGAGCGTGCTCGCCAAGCACGCCGCCGACGACGCGTCGGAGGTGTCGGAGACGTGCGGCCTCGCCCTCGCCCTCCTCAACTACAAGATCGACAAGGGCGCCTGCGGCTGCGAGCGGCGGCCGCAAGAGGCTCTGCGAAAGGAGGCGCAGGCGGCGGCCACCGCCGCGCCGGAGGCGGCAGAGGCGGCCGGCGGCGGGCCGGCGGCGGCGGACGCGGACGCAGACGCCTCCTCCGCGGCCTGCCCGTGGCAGCCCGCCCCGCCCGAGCCGACGGCGCCAACCTACACGTACGTCTCTCCCGCGCCGGCCGCGGAGGCGGCGCCGCTGCCCGAGCTGCGCGCGCGGCTGCTCGACCGCGGCGCGCCGCTGTTTGAGCGGTACCGCGCGCTCTTCGCGCTGCGCGACGCGGTCCCGCGCGAGGGCGCCGGTGCGGTCGCCGCCCTGTGCGAGTGCCTCGGCCGCGCCGGCGGCGAGAGTGCGCTGCTCAAGCACGAGGTTGCCTTTGTGCTCGGCCAGCTGGAGCACCCGGCGGCGGGCGACGCGCTGTGCGGCGCGGTGCGGCGCGAGGGCGAGCACGGCATGGTGCGGCACGAGGCGGCGGAGGCGCTCGGTGCGATCGGCACCCCGCAGGCGGTGGAGACACTCCGCGCGTACTGCGGCCACGCCGAGGAGATTCTGCGGGAGAGCTGCTGGGTGGCGCTCATGTGGCTGGAGGACTAGACTCGAGATCTCGAGGGGGTGGGCGGTTTGGGGGAGTTGCCGCGGGGTGCGAGACGGGAATTACGGTGTGCGGTTTGTTCGGCGCACTTGGAGCACTTGGAGTGCAGTCAGCAACCGCACATCCATAAATAAAATAAATACAACGGGCACGCCAAACGAGGGGTGGGAGAAGGACAGGGTCCCCACCTGCACGAGCAGGATCTTGTAGGACGATCAGGGACACAGGGGAACGGGAGCGGGGAGCGCATCGCGACACGGAGGGGGGCTGGGCAGGGGGTTCACCCTCACGACAGGGTCCCAGGGATTCCTCTCTCGTATAGGACAGGTTGCACCCGGCGGCACGGGGGCAAGCGCGGGCCTCCTACTGGTTGCGCTCTCCTAGTTCTCCTGCTCCTGACAAGGGACAGCGACAGGCTCGCAGCACGGTGGACTCCCTATCCACTGGCGATCTCTCTCGACTAGCGACCTTCCTCCGACTTCTCACCGGCAGTCTCTTCTACCACAGGCAGACTGACACGTGGGTGGCAGTGGCGGTGATAGGAGTCTCCCACTCTGTGGGCCTCGCTAGAAGTGCGACCCATCCAGGGCCGGGGATCTCCCGGCTAAATATTTCTTTCGCGTTCCAAGCAGCAGAAGACGACCGCGCAATCTAAATCTAAATGCTCTGCCTGGTCGCCAGCGTCGGCCTCCTTCAGCGCTCCGGCCGGCTGCGCATGATGAGCGGAGGCGCCGGCGGGTTCGTTCGGCTGGACAAGCTTTTGGCGGACAGAGGTGCTGGCTCTCGGAAGGATGTGGACCGGCTGATCCGGAAGGGGCTGGTCGAGCTCGAGAACCCCGAGACGGGCTCGTACGAGGTGGTCGGCAAGAGCGGCGGAAAGCTCAAGGTGCCGTGGGACGCGTGTCCGCTCGTGGACGGCTTTGACTACCCGCCGCCTCCGCTCCTCGCCGCGTACCACAAGCCGCTCGGCGTCGTCTCGTCGATGAAGGACGACAAGGGCCGGCCGGACCTGGCTTCGGTGCTGCCCCAGCCGTGGCAGAAGGCGCTCCACCCCGTCGGGCGCCTCGACGCTGACACGACCGGCCTTCTCCTCTTTTGCCGCGACGGCGACCTGACGCACCGGCTGCTGCACCCAAAGTATGTGGTGGAGCGGGAGTACGTCGCGACGGTGGAGGGCGCCGTCGACGAGGAGCTGCTGCGCGGCCGGCTGGCCGCAGGCGTCGAGACGGTCGAGGAGGGCGAGCCGTTCGTGGTGCAAGGCGAGCTGCTCTCCGTCGAGGGGCAGCGGGTGCGTTGCGTCTTTCGCGAGGGCAAGTACCGCATGGTGCGCCGGGTGCTCGCCAACTGCGGACACCCGGTGGTGGCGCTGCACCGCGAGAGGCGCGCACACGCCTCTCTCTCTCTCTCTCCTCGCCTCTCCCGTCGCAGCGTCCCTGACACACCTCCCGTTTTGCGAGCAGGTACGGTGCGGTGCGGCTCGACCAGCTCGAGGAGGGCGAGGCGGCGCCGGTGGAGGACGTGGCGTGGCTCTCTTCGCTGCGGACGGTGCGGCGCGCGGGCGGCGAACAGGCGGGCGGCGAGGCGGGGAAGGAGGCGCGGCGCGAGAGTGCGACCGGAGGGGGTGGGGGCAGGGGCGTGAGGCGTGCACCTTCGGACCCGCGGGCGGCGCCGCCTCCGCGGGACGTGGAGGCTGAGATGGCGGCCGCGGCGAGGCGGGAGTGGCAGCCGCCGGTCAAGCTGGTCGAGCTGGTCGCGGCCGAGGGCGACGTGACGCGCGACGCGGCGGTCGAGTTGCTGCGGCGGCACGAGGGGGACCCGGGTGCGGCGCTGGCGGAGCTCGGCGTGGCGTGAGAGCGATCTTTCCCCGCTGTTCTGGGGCAGCCGCTTCACTACTGCGATATTTGTTTGACGTATAGAATCAGGCACACACGCGTTCGACTTATGCGCGCGCTTGGACTTTGTGGTTTCCATATATTTATATATCAATAATCCACCTCTGCCTGCCCCGCCGAGGCTGCCGCCTCATTCTGATACCAGGGCGTGCAGGCACTCCACCACGTCGCCATTGTGCTCGCGCAGCTTCCGCTCCGCCATCGACGACTCCAGCTCAAGCTCCTGCACGATGAGCGCCACGTCCGCCGCATCCACCTGCACAGCGGCGAGCTCACGCTCGCGCGCTATCTCCGCCTCGCGCTCGGCCGCGGTCTGGCTGCCCTCCAGGATGGACGCGACGGCCTGCGTCGCACGCGCCGAGTCGATCTCCCTCTGCTCCACGTAGTCGGTGAGCTTTGCCACGTCGCCGCCCTCCCTCTGCTGCTCCTTTGAGCCTCCCGCCGTCTCCTCGACGTCCTCCGCCTCCTCCTCGGGGCCGCCAGCGGCCGCCGGCGGCTGTGCGGCCGCCGCGGCCGGCTCGCTCTTCTTGCCTTTCTTCGGCGCCATGTCCGACACAGGGCGTCCCAGGAGAGGCGCGGCACGCGGAGGCAAGCGCAGAGAAGAAACAAAAGGAAATAGGAAGCCTCCGGGGGTGCCTCAGGGGGGTCACAACTACCGAGTTCCTAGAGTCTAGCTGCCACGTTCAAAACCAGGACGGCGGCAGTGATGGTGCTATCACGGGCATGATCCGTGGAAAGTGGAGCGGGTGGTACGGGATAGTAGAGCAGGCGCTTTGTGGGTGGCGGGTATGGGCGGCGGCGCTGGGTGGCCGGCCGAATCGTTAGCTGAGCTCCTCCCTCAAAGCTCGGTCACGCATGACGCACGTAACCTGACAACGTCGGCGAGCTTCTGGATCAGGTTAGGTTGCCGGAGCACCTCCAACTCCTCCTCTGAGTCAGACACGCCAATGTCGACTGCGCCCTCCACCTCCTCCTCCAATTCGCCGAACTGCTGACAGGGTTTGCGATGAGGAGCGATCCGAACGTGGTATTCGGGTGATCAGATCACTACCGCCGAAACGCACTTTACGGATGTCTTGGCACCAGCTGAAGGCTTCGGCCCAGATCGCCGCTTTGGTGCACAGTATTCGGATTTTCACATCCCCCGCGCACCCAGTCACACACGGCAAGCCCGCCGGCTTGTAGCGCCCCTCCGGGTTGTTCTTTTCCCAGGAGTAGCGATGCACCTAGCACTTGACAAACGCGTCGTCACATTCGTCCCCGCCTGGTGACACATGTACATGTGGGCGCTGCCTGACCTGACCAGCCGACGTCGACGCCGTCGCGTCCACTCGGTCCACATACTCCACTCGAGAAACAGGCCCTTGGCAATGTAGTACAGCGTGGTCACCTCCTCGGTGTCATCAAAGTTGCAGCTCTCGAATACAGCTCGCACATACTCCTCGCGCAACTCCTCAGGCGAGTAGTAGCGCGCGCGCGAACACTTGCGCGCCATGGTTGCCATCACCTGCAACATTATGAGGACAACTATGCACCGTCGTCTTCAGCCCGGCTAGTCCTCTATGCTACACAAACCTTTTTCAAACGCATGTTGCGCGCAGGGTTCGCGATGGTGCAGTCCTGCAGCTCAACGTCGTACCACTTTTTGATCGCGGTCCAAGTCTGCTCGATCGTGACGAATCGCATCTTCTTCTCCGCGTAGCCGCCGTACCCGTACCTCTTCTTCTCTCCCATTCTCTCCCCTTGCGGCACGCCGTACACGAGCTTGTACTGTGGCCCATTGCGGTACTCACGCGTGCCAATGGTTGGGTAGTAGGGCTAGAGGGTCGCTCTACACTTAGCCTCTGCAGCGAGCGAGCGCTCAACTTAGCCCCCGCACGGAGCCGGGCTCAGACTTAGACGCTGTATGGTCGGGGGCCATGAACTTAGACGACACGAGGCCAACTCCGGGTAAAACCCGGGTATACCTGCAAAAGTCCAGGTTTACCCGAAAAATACCTGGACGCGTCCCGACCAACGTATGCCGCGCACGACGCCATATCGCCTTGTCCCAGGGCCAGTGCGCTACTTGCGGCGCGCAACTCCTGCTCAAGTACGCGCACCGTACCATGTGCTGCCGCTATGCGTGTCTTAAGGCGGCTGCGGCGAAGCGGCGGGCGCGGCATGCCGATGGCAGTGCGGACGATGCGGTTGCGATGTGTTCTGCTTCAAGATCGTGGCGGTGCTTGGCATGCACTTCTGCGATCCCAATCAGCTCATCGCAACGAAGCAGCGCAACAAGCTGGCTGCTGCCAACAAGGCCCTATGCTAGATCTACCTCACGCGCGGATCGTTCAAAGAGGACCAGCATACACAGGCTTCCTTGACATGCGTTTGTTTGAGCTTGAGGCTATTTGTGAGAACTGTTTGGCTTGAAGATTGCGCTCAAGAAGAGCAACGAGAATCGGAAGAGGAGGATGCTGAGGCGGCGATTGCTGAGCATGAGAAGGATCGATCCGGATTAGAAGGCGCCCGCCGCAGGCGAAGAAAATTTGGGGGCTAGCGCCGTATCGTTGATCACGGTGGGAGCCTCTTGGCCCCAGGCTGTGCCACGGCCGACTTAGCCGATGTAAGAGGCTCTCGCTGATCTTAGACCGCGTAAGCACCCCAGCGTGACTAGTCACACTTAGACCCGCTCAGCCTCGAGGCTCAGAACTTAGACTACTACCCAACCAGTCGCGTGCCTCCCTTGGGTGTAGTCGGGTGACCTGTCGACGACTTGATCAGGTACTCGAGCACCATGCCCCATGATGGCACCATGGGCACCTTGCGCACCACACCGTCCTCCCCCTCCACCTCCTGCCATGCAAGGGACGTGAGGGGAATCACATGTCCGTGCCTCCCAGGGCTGCAGCTTGCCCACAGGCACGCCCACCTTCATCACCAGCTTGAGCTCGTAATACCCTCCCTGCTCCTCGTTGCTCACCCACTCGACGTCCCAACCTTGCGTTCGCGATAGTCTGCCGTCCGCGCCTGAACGCCGTGTTGGTTGAAGTTCTTGTCGGTATACTGTTGCATGTCCATCTCCCACAGGAGATCGCCCGTCACATCCGGAGGGTAGTTCGCGCGATCAGGGCAAGCATCAAAGTCAGCGCCTCCACAAGGGCCCACTCCGCGCTTTACCACAGTCCGTACAAACCGCCTCTCCGCCAGAGAGGTCCGCCGCTGCTCATCAACATCGAGGCCCGAGGACGCAGGCTGTTTGCCATGAAGCCGCACGCGGCCGCGCACCACCCGCTGCACCCCGTACTCCTCTGCCTCCTCATCTGAATCAGGCAAGCGTTCCTCGGGGTCGTACTCGCCATCCTCCTCCTCTGGGGCGGCCGGGTCCCCATCTGCTCGCCCCGCATCATGCACCTTATCTAGCACCTTCGCTCGCGCCGCCTCGCCGCGCCGCTCGAGAATGCTCGCAGCTGCCGACCCGATCTGCTGACCGGCGCCGGCATCTGGCTCGCACGATCTGCGCCCTCCACCGGAATTCGTATGCAGCATAGGCACCGGGTCTGGCAGCACCGGCTCAACGCCGCGCCCCGCGGTCGGTGCAAGCAGGGAATGTTCCCGCTGCTGCTCTGCTGCAGCCTCGAGTCGCGGTGCGGCCTCCGCACTCTCGGCGTTCGCCTCTCGCCCCGCTGCAGCATCCGTTCCCATCTCTGGCTGCCGTTCGCCGAGCGCCTCCTCAAAGCATGCGAGAATCTCGTCACTCTGAAGGTCAGTCTCGAGCACGTCGTCAGCAGCGCGGATGCTCGCCCGCAGGGCCGCCGTCCGTCGGTCGAGGTCTCGTTTGTTCTGGCAGCGTCGGCGCCGGCCTGCTCCCGCGCTGGCCACGCATCATGCTGCGCTTCGTGAGCAATCGCGTAACGGGAGGCTCGCTGGCTTTTTGTGGCTTTTTGGACGGCTTTTTTGGATTCTCCCGCCCTCCCACTCCTCTCTTGGATTTTTTTTGCTATTTGTTCGTGTGGGGGTACATTGCAGATTTGTCAATGGTGCCGCGTCGGCGACGCGGGCCCTTGCGAGCAGAGCCCTCACATGTTGTTGTTGTGCATGCACAACAACAACAACAACAACATGTACATGTACATGTGTGCACGTTGTAGGCCACCCTTTGTATCTTGCGCGGTCAAAATGTGCCTCTTTTTGCAATCCTTGCACACCTCTGTCAAGAGTCTTCCCCAGAAACCGCGAGGAGTCACACAGTCCACCTGTGTGATGCACGCCCTGCGAGCGGGGCGGGGTGCGCACTGTGCCTCTGTGTTCGTGCGTCTGCTCTTTGTGAGCGCAGCCGCTCACAGTCCTACAAGATGTATGTTAGGATTGCGAGCGCTGCTGCTCGCAATCGGAGGCATGTTGCTAGGATTGTGAGCTCAAGCTGCTGCTCGCAACCCTAGACGTTGCTCGGATTGTGAGCGCGCTGGTAGTAGTCGTAGGCGTCACCAGTCACCTTGGGAGCGGAGCTGCTCTTGGGCCTACAAGAAGATGTAGGATTGCGAGCGTAGGTGCTCACATAAATCGCACAGAGGTGCTACGATTGCGAGGAGTGCTGCTCATAATCCTTCGACTTCTAGGATTGAGAGCGAGGCTGCTCTCAATCCTAGCCAAGTACAAAAGAAGGTTCACCTCATCTCCCCAAGAGCCGCGCAATCCTCTCACAGTACACAGAAAGGATAGCAGGATACCCCTGCCATCGGTGATCTCTTTTTCTCTTGCGACCAAACCTGTCTAACTACTACCTTACCTTACAATACACATGGTCATGGAGAAACGTCACAGTTGCAGTCTCAGGTATACAGTAAGTATTCGTCATCAGCGGCCTGGTGCCGCGGCAGAGCGTAGCTGCAACATCGCCATTCCCGTGCGTGCAGTCACGCGGAGCCGCCGCTGCGGTGAGCTCTTGGGCGGTGGCGGCACATGCTTGGAGGCTCTGCCCTCCACCGTGCCGTCCTCGTCCTCGTACGTAAAGTCGGGGACCACGAGCACGGTGCCGTCCGAAAGCGCCGATCCAGCGCCCCCGTGGCGCGCGCCTGGCGTGGCCAGCTCGTTGAAGAGGACGACGGAGCGCGCCTTCTGCAAGCCGCGCCGCATTGCCACGCCCACCGACGGCTCGCTCACCTCCTGCGCCTTCTCATCCGCCTCGTCGCCAGGCACGGCGAGAGTTTTGAAAGTAAAGCCGCGCCGGTGCGACAGTCCCGCCGGGGGTGCCGCCCCGTGCGTATCCGGCTCAGCAGCAAACTTGACGCGGCTAGGGGTTTTCTGCACCGCCTCCGGCGCCGGATGCGTGCCCGCAGGTTGGGCCTCCGTGCCTGGCTCCTCCTGTCGCTCCGCCGTCGACGTCGGTCTGGAGGCGGTGGACCCACGCAGGGCACGCCGCGCGGTTCGCGCCCACTGATTCAGATCCTGGGTGCGCGCGTGCATCAACGGTCGCGCCTCCGACCCCGACCGCTTCGCTTGGAGCATCGCGATGATCTTGGCGCTCTCGATGCGCGCGGACTTTGCGAGGTCGTCAGCCTCCTGCTCCTCGACGTCGCCAAGCTCGGCGCGCATGAGATCGCGCCGCCATCCGTCCAATCGGTAGTTTTTCGTCTTCAGCATCTGAACGCGGTAGCAGGTGTTGTTGGCGTCGGATCGCTTCTGCGGAGACGGCTCCCCCGAGCTGCAGCGGCGCGCCCCAATGACGGACTCCTCGTCGTCCATGGCAGCCGTCGTCTCTGGACTCGCCGGAGTTAGCGGGACGACTCGCGACCCACGCGCTGGCCTGCTGCTCTCGGCGCTCCATCGGCTAGACCACGAGGCCGCGTCGGCGCTCCCTCCGAGGGCCGGCTGCTGCGCTGGGGGGCGTCCCCAGCGCCGTGCCCTTGCGCCGCGGTCCTTGCCTGCACGCCGCATGAGGTCCACCTTGACGGTGTCCCTCGCCACCGCCGACCACGACCGGCCCGAGCCGCCCGAGCCTCTACTCGAGGCCTCGCTCCCCGCCTTGCCGTTCTCGGAGGAGAAGCGCATGAAGGCATTGGTTGCAAGGGCGAGCAGAACGGGGTAGAGGATGATCTGGTACACGTAATAGACCACGATGAAGTAGATGTGGGCGCTAATGCTGCGCGTCCGGCCCGCCTCGCCGCACACCGCCTCGCCCGTCGCAAACATCACTTTGTGCCAATCATTTGTGATGAGGATCTGCACGTTGGTGAGCATCGCGAGGTGGAAGCCAGCAAAGTACGACCTCGTTTCTTTGTTGTACGCGTTGTAGTAGATGTTCGAGTCATTTCGCACGCCACTGTCAAGCCACGCCTCCTGGGACACGCTGCAGGCTGCAAAGGCCTCCATGCCGATAACGGCAAAGAAGGACATGCAGAGCACAATCAGCACGGTGAGGGAGAAGATGATAGGCATGATTCGGAGCAGGAGTGGCAGTGCGCGATGAAAGAAGGGGAGGATGTAGAGCAGCCTCAGCGTAATGATTAGCTCGGGGAGGAAGGCCCAAAGCTCGGGCGGCAAGACGCGTGCGAACATGAGCGCGTAGAGCACGAGGGCAACGCAGTAAAACAGCAGGTCCGTAGTACTTTTTTAAGGTGCTCTACAACCTAGGCACAAAAGATATGGCATTGCAGGCCATTTAGGGCCCCTTAGACGATCACTGAGTAGGCCGAAATCCCCACTGGGCCGGGAGCAACCTTAATCCAGGTCCAGCCCTTTTCCTGGCTCACAAGCTAAAGATGTTCACGGGCCCCCATACACGGGAGCATGGGGAGCCCCGGGTCTCTTTAGCTTTACTCGTCTAAGCAGGGGTTGAACTTCATCGAGGATTTGCTTTCGATTAGGTAACCAAGACTCACACAAGAGAGAGGAGAGCGAGAGTCGCAAGACTACCTTATTCCAATGCTCGCACTCTATACGCACTCTCTGTGTTGTAAATTCTTTCGGTGGTCTGTAAATTCGGTGGTGTTCGGTGGTGGGCCGCAGACGATGCTGCTGCTGCTCACGCACAACCTTCCCCTGCTGCATCCGGATTCTGTTCGGCACGCACGTGCTGCCTCCGTTCGTGCCGGATCGCCACGAGCAGCCGCCAGACCTGGGCCTGCCGACGAGGAAGCGAGGAGTGCACGAGCGACGCAGGCCGGTGAGGTAGGATATGGCGACTCTGCCCTCCTCGACGCGCAGCAGGCCGCGTTTGCCCAGTTCTGGGAGGAGGCGAGCCAGGCAGCGGAGCCGGCGGGGGTTGCGGATGCAAAAGACGAGGCGGTGGCAGATGAGGCGGTCGAGGCTGATGAGGCGGTCGAGTCGCTGCTCCGCCGGCTGGGCAACGCGAGCAGCGACGGCAACCGCGGCGTCGGCGCCGCGGAGGCGGCCGCTCTGCGCGAGGCTCTCGCCCCATGCCTGGCGCGGCTTGCCCAGCAGCCCACCTCGCCGACGGCTTTGTCCTTGCATCGTTGTCAGGTGCTGGCCTCCCGCCCGACGGGCGGCGCCACGGGCGCCACCCCAACTGATACGCAGCCGGGTCCGACTCGCGCTTTAGTTTCAACCCCCCCCCCTCAAGCCAGGACTCCTGCTTTCATGAAACCCAATGTACTAACTCTCCTTTCATCCCCCCGCCACCCATATACTTTCTCCCTATT
>NW_005198237.1:0-5656 GCF_000372725.1 Emiliania huxleyi CCMP1516 | reverse complement strand
AAGGGGGGCGTTAAAATTGGGCCCCCCCCTTTGGGCCCCCCCCCCCCCCCTTTGGGGGGAAGGGGGGGCCCTTTTTTCGGCCCCCCCCCGAAAAATGAACGGATTCGGCCCCAAGGTTGGAGGGGCCCTTCCCCCTTTTCCGTTCGGGGGGGGGGGAGCTTTTTGGGGGAACCCCCTTTTTTTGGGGAAGGGGTCCCCCTCCTCCCCCCAAATGCCCCCCTCAAGAACCTCGCCAAGAAGGGGGCGCCCCCCCCCAAGCCCCAAAAAATAACCCAAAATTCCCCCGAATTTGCAGGAGACCCCTTAACCCAACTCCTCCCTTTTGGGGCTGGGGGGGGGGGGGGGGAACCTCCCCCCCCCCCCCCCCCTTTATGGCTGCCGCCCGAGCCAACCCGAAGGCCCTCCCCCCCCCCCCCCCCACCCTCCCCCCCTCCCACCCACCCACCTTCCGCGCAGGCGCTCGTCGGCAACGCCACCGCCCTCGGCCGCGAGATCGCAGAGTGGGCGGTCAACACCGTCGCCGAGCTCCTGGCGCCTGAAGAGCCGGTCGGCGGCGGCGAGGCGGGCGGCGAGGCGGGCGGCGCGGCGCTGTCTGAGCTCGCTGCCGCCACCGCAGCGAGCAGGGCGCGGCAGCAGGCGGCGGAGGCGGAGCTGGCGCGTTTGCGGACGGAGGAGGCGGAGCGGGCGCCGGCGGCGCAGGCGGAGCGGGCGGAGTCGGCGGGGCAGGCGGAGCGGGCGGGTGGCGGCGGCGGCGAGAGGAGCGAGGAGGAGGCCAAGGCGGCGTGGCTCGCGCGGATGCAGGCGCCGACGTGGGGGCGGGCGGAGCGCGAGGAGGCTGCCAAGCAGAGGTGGCTCGCCAGCCTCGAGGCGCCCGCGTGGCAGCAGCAGGGGCAGCAGGGGCAGCAGGGGCAGCAGGGGCAGCAGGGGCAGCAGGGGCAGGGGCAGGGGCAGGGGCAGGCCGGAGCAGAGGAGGCCGGAGCAGAGGAGGCCTCGCCGGATAGCTCTGACTCGTTTGGCGAGCGCGCCGCGCTGCTCGCCTCGCTCGCCGCCGATGCGCTCTCCGGCGCGGCAAGGACGGCAGAGGTGGACTTTGCCGCCTACCGGGCGCTGCGGCGGAGCGGCAGGCTGGCCGCTGGGAACCGAGAGACGGGAGGGGGTGGGGCGGCTGGGCGAGTCACCGCTGGTCGTGTTGGCTGCACAGGCTGCCCACGCTGGCGGAGGAGGCGGCTGACCTCGCGCCCGCCCTCGCGCCCGCCCTCGCGCCGGTGCGGCGGGCGATCGGCGCCGCGGTCGGCGGCGGCGAGGACGGCGGCCGCTTGGCCGCGTTTGCGCAGCAGGATGCGCCCGAGGCGCAGCGCGTCACGCGGCTGCAGCAGCGGCAGCTCTCCGCGGCGCAACGGGAGCTTCGGTACCCCTCCCCCTCCCCCCCCCCCCCCTCTTCCCCCCCGTTGTGATGCACCACCCTGAAGCGGCGCTTCGAATGGGACAGGCTTGCCTCCGCCTTCGTCACTCGCGCCGCCAAGGACAGCTCAGACGCCGTCGCCCTTGGTGTGCTGCCTGCCGCTCGCGCGGCGGGGCGCGTGGCGGCGTCGCAGGCGGACGCCGCGCAGTCGGCCGGGAGAGGACACGTCCAGGACGCGCCCCTGACACGTGCCATCACAAACTTGCCACGCAGGCGGCCGCCGCGCTGCGTGTGCCAGGCGCCGAGGTGCGGCCGGCGCCGAGCAGTGCGGCGGTGGTGCGCGAGCTGGCGGCGGCGCTGAGGGACGAGTACGCCGCTTCGGCGGCGCAGGCGGCGCGTGGGTCGCCGTTTGCGCGGCAGCTGCAGCCGTTCGACGGTCTGACGTCGCCTCTCCGCGGCAGTGGCGAGGCGAGGGCCGCTCCGTCGCTCGCCCCAGGGGCCGTCTCCCCAGAGGCCCTCCCCTTGGAGGTGCCCCTCCCCTTGGAGGTGCCCCCCGTCGAGGAGGCGTACGGCGCGCCCTCCGCCGCACCCTCCGACGGGGCGCGCGGCGGAGGCTGGCGCGACTTGCGCGATGCGGCCACGCTTGCTAGAGGCGGCGGCGGCGCGGGGGGAGGGGCACCGCCGGTCGATGGGGCCGGCAGGCAGCAGTTCGACGTCGGGTTTGACCCGCGCGTCGTCGAAGCCGCCGTCAGTGGCGCGCTCAGTCGTGGCGGCGCGGCGCCTCTGAGCCGAACGCTAGGGCGTGTCGAGGAGGAGGAGGAGGAGGCGTTCGTGTTTGACGTTGCGGCGGTGGAGGTGGAGGACGAGGCCGAGTCGCAGCAGAAGAAGGCCCTCGCTCTAGCCGACGCGGCGCTCTTTGCCGCCGAGGCGCGCCCGGCCCGCACACTTGTGCCCACGGGACCATCCTCCAGAGGCCTTAGCAGCCGGCCTTCGCTTGCGGCGCTAGGTGCTCGCCGAGACGCTCGGGCGAGCGACCCGCCGCACGAAGCAGGAGCTGGAGGCGGAGGAGGAGCGAGAGTGGGAAGCGTTGCGCGCTTTCACGCCGGAGGAGGTGGCCGGTCGGCAGAGGGAGGAGGAGGCGTGGGCGGCACTGGTCGAGGCGGTGACGGAGGTGATCGAGCGGGAGTGAATGATGAATTGTCTGTGAAAGATATGGTACTGGGACGTAGCACGTACCTGTCACACCATGCCCGTATTTTGCACAAATTCACATTTGGGCAGCTGGGCACATCCACAACCACATCGCGCAGTTCGCACATACCCCGTACGACATACGGCTTTATGCCCCGCATCGCGGCATGTCGTGTAAAGTCGTACTGAACGTACGTACGGCTACCCACGGGTTAACGTACGGCCTACGCGCGGGGCGACATACGTCAGTATAAACTATTAGTAATCTCAAGCCGTACGGGGTGTGCATATGGAGCATGGAGCGCGGGGGGACGGAGGACACACCTACGGCTCGAATATCTCTGATTCCGGGGGTCCTCCGCGTGTGGACTGTGGTCGCTCCATCTCCGTCCCCGCACCCCGGGGGCAGTTATATTCGGCGCTTTCTTTTGTTTATGGGGAGCAGAAAGAACGAGACATCGCCGCGCGACGCTCCCTCGCTCCCTCGCGGCCTGCTCGCGGCCCGCCACACTGCTGAGGTCTCGGACCCTGCCTATCAGCCTCCGCGGGGCTCGGCTTCGCCCCGCGTAATATCTAATTACGGCAGTTCCGCGTGTTCCGTCCGTCCTTTTTCTCAAGACTCCTTTTATGAAGCAAGACGTAGACATCGCGACGCCTTCTCGCGGCCTGCCACACGCCGCCGAGGTCTCGGCGTGTCGGGCTCTCTGCCCCAGACACTTGTCGTTTCTGGTTGGTGTCTCTCCTTCAGACGCGGTCGGTCTCGCCTGCCTTCCCGGAGGCTACACAGTCTGGTTTTGCCACAAACTCATCGATAAACATAGCATATCCGTACACGAGAGAGAAGTGGCGCAAGTGCTCTCAGTGTCTCCGATGAGTGGACAGTCGATCAGTGAGGAGGCTCAGCGCGCCGGGGCGAACTCCAAAGACCGAAGAAGAGTAGGCCGACTCAAGATATGAAACCTGCCGGTGGAGCCTGCCAATGGCATCAACGTCGCGAAGGGAACAGTGGCACATGTGATGAACGATTTCGGCACCCCAGTGCAAGCTTGCCTGCCACGTCGGTCAGAGCCAGAGAGACGCAGAATTGAACCGGCTCACCAGTAGCCGTAGCCGTAGCCGTGGCCGTAGCGCTCGTAGTCCGGGCCGTAGTACGAGCCCGGGTTGTATGCCTTGCGCGACTTGTCAACTGCATCGAAGGCCGCCTTGTTGCCGTACCGCTTGTCCTGCGCCAGGACCACCTGCGCCTTGCAGTAGATCTTGCTCGCCTTGCCGTACCACGTGGCCTCCTTGTGCGGCAGCTTCTTGAGGTCGCCGTCGGTGAGCCGGTGGTAGCCCTTGGCATTGGACGCGGCCATGATCCCGCCGCCGGCCTTGACCGCGCATCGTAGCCCCTGCGCATCGTAGACGTACCGCGTCTTCTCCTTCTTGCGGTCGCAGAGAGCGCAGAGTGGAACGCCAAAGTCCGGATGGTCGGCGCACCGCCGCTGCCGGCAGTGGACCTGCGAGCGGGGAGAGGAGCACTTCAAGGGTAGGTGGAAGTGGAAGGGGAGAGGGACGGTGAGTCGTGGGCGCGCACGCAGACGCCATTGAGCCCGCGCATCATCGCGTCGAGGAGCGAGCCCTGTGGTGCGGCGACGGCCGAGGAGGATGCGGCGGCGGCGGGCGACGCCCAGTCTGCGACAGCCTCCGCGAGGAGAGGCAGCTTCGGCCCGAGCGCGGAGGCGAGCGGCTGCCAGAAATGCGTGGCATCGCCGATGGCGAGGTTGATCGTCTTGCAGGTTCGAAGGAGTCGGAACGACGCGCGGAGGGCGGCCAGATCGTCAAGGCTCGTGTCGACGAACGAGACAGTCAGGGCGAGGACGTCAGCGTCGAGCGAGGCGAGGCCGAAGCTGACGGCGGCGCCAGGCGCTCCAAAAGCCTGCCGTTTGAATGCTGGCGGGCCGGTCGGCGTGCCTGAAGCCGGAGCCTTTCCCTTGGGCGACACACGCCGGTCCGCCGCCTTCACCGTGGCCTTTTTCGTGTGGTGCCCCCACGCCCACTCGTCCAGCGAGATGTGCACCGGCATTTCCTTCTGCTCGTCGTCACTCGCAAGGTCATCGAAACGGACAGTGAACTCCTCCTCGGTTTGATTTGTGACAGTGCCGCGCCACGCCTTGTCGCGCGCAGGAGGCTTTGACGCGTACCACACCGTGATCATCTTCTTGCTGTCAGCCTCGGGCGTGTCGGGCATCGCACCCTCGTCGGCGGGTTGTTGAGCGAGGTCCACCAGAGCCGCAGCGGCAAGAGCCATATGTACACACACGCCGTAGTACAGAACAAAAAGAATGCACGGCGCGCTCTGTCTCCCTCTCTCTCTCTCTCTCTCTCTCTCTCTGTGTGTGTGTGTGTGTGTGTGTGTGTGTGTGTGTTCTTGTGTGTGTGTGCGTGTGTTAAGTGTAAATTACTCACACTCACGAACAACGGCGGGTTATCGTCAAGAGCGGAGTGCGCCACACGATCACACCTCCATAACCCGCTCCAGTCTCTCACTCTCTCAGAGAAGGAAGCGCACAAAGCCTTGCTGGGCGAGGGCGAGGCAGATGCGCTCTTCGCACGCGGCGTCGTGGTTTGCGGTGTGCGCATCGTCAAAGTAGTGGATCCGCCCGCCAATCTCCCGGAAGTGGTCGAAGCCCAAAAGCGTCACGTGCTCAGCGGTGGCGGAGAGGATGTCGAGCGGCGGCGGCCGCGCCTCTTGCGGCCGCGAGTGCGGCGTCGGCGGCGGCGGCGCGGGGAGGGGCGGCGTGGAGGGCGAGCTGGGCCGCGGCGGCCTCGCTGGCGCCCAAGGAGCTGAGGGTGGCGACAACGGCGAGGGAGGGCGAGGCCAGGGGAGGGGCGGCGGCGTCGAGGGCGGCGTCGATTCCGGCGCCGCCTCCGCCCCAGCCAGGTCCGTCGCCACGCGCCACCGACGCTGGAGGTGCAGGTGCCACACAGTGAGCAGCCTGCGCGGCGGGCGTTCTATGTTTCCTTTCCATGTCTCTGCACTACAGAGAGTTGAAAGGGGACCATCGTGCTCGGAGGTTGAGG
>NW_005198238.1:0-1634 GCF_000372725.1 Emiliania huxleyi CCMP1516 | reverse complement strand
CCGGCTCCTACCCGGATGGGGGTCTGTTGCCACTGGCTGGCCCCTCCCAGATAGGTAGGTAGGTTGGTCTTGTTTGGCCCCAAAGGGCCCTGCAATAGGTAGGTACCCCCTATTTTCATCTTTTTTCGATTCGCTGCGCGGCCTGGGAATAGGTAGGTAGGTAGGGCGTTTTGGCGCGAGTCAGTGGGAACAGACCCCCTATCCGCGTAGGAGCCGGAACCCTGGCTGTGCTGGGTTCGGGCTCCTTGAAGATAGGGGCGCATTTGCGGGGACTTGCCCCTTTTTACCCATCTCGTATATCCGTTTTATTGATTTATTTGTGCTAACCGCTAAACCCACCAACGGGCAGTGCTTCCCACACAGCGTGCGCAGCGTGCCGAGCCCGACGAGGTAGCCGTCCTCGTCGTGCAAGCCCCACCCGGCTGGCGGGTGGATCTAGGGGCGTGCCGCCCTGCTTGCTCTAGGTGAAACGTCTAAAGGACGAAGATGCACGGAGGTGCGACCAACTCAGCACGACGGGCGGAGAAGTCGGGCACTAGACCAGGAAGGACTGGGAGAGTGTGAATGGAGGGACACGTGTGGTTCAGACGTCCCCCCCCTCGACGTAGTCGAGTCACTCACATGGATAGAGAGGAAAGTGTCCCTCTCGATGGAGAGGTGAGCTGTACTGCTACGCATATGTAATCGCCCAGAATGCACAGATCGGCCATGTTATGTAAATACGCGCCCGCGATCCATAGTGCGTCGGCCAGACGTCGCGTATTTTTCGGTGTCGTGCCCGAGCCAAGTGGCGCCTGAGGGAGCAACAAATGTCTTGCGTATTACGAATCTGTCTTCTGCATCCACCTTCGGCCGATCGGGGTGTGCCTCTCAAGGCGCGCTACGCCCCACGTACTACGCACACGCAAGAGAGAGAGAGATTTTTAGCAATACCAAGTTTTTCTGAGGGTGTGTTTTCTTGAAGCCTTTCTTAAACTGGGTAACGAACCCCTGTCACTCCGTGAAGTGAACAGAAGAGAGGTGTGAACAGACTGGCGTGCTGATCGTGAAGAGGCGCCATGTCATCGGACACCGAGAGCACGGTCTGCGACCCGCGGTTAGAGGTCGCATCCGAGCCGCAAGTCCCCAAGGGGCCGGGCCAGATAAGGCGCGTGCCCCAGCTGTTCACAGCAACAGCACGGTCTACCCCTGTCGTCCCACCCCAAGTGCAGCAGAAAGATGCAGTAGATAAACACTTCACACCGCACCAAATTTACCCAGGCGCCCTCGAACCACGGGACACGAAGGAGAGCAGACGGCCGGCGCAGACAGGCAGCTCAGAACCGTCAGAACATGGAGACGACGTCGAGCAACGCCAGTGACGTCGTCTGGCCGGGGTACCTCGCCCTCGGCAGCCCCCGGGGTACCTCGCCCTCGGAATCGGTTTCCCTGCCGGTTTCGCTCGCCCCCGACTCACTTCGCGACGCCTGCGCGGAGATCGAGCACATCAGGCTTTGCGGCGGCGTCGCTGCCTGTGCCGCCGGCAGCGAAGCTCTGGCCGTCGCTTATCTCGTGGCGAGCGGCCGTGCCCCCCGCCTCGCCGACGCGATCCGGGCTGTCGCCGTTGTGCGGGTAGCAGGGCGTTCCGATTCCGC
>NW_005198239.1:0-1634 GCF_000372725.1 Emiliania huxleyi CCMP1516 | reverse complement strand
CAGGCGCGAGGCGGAGCTCATCGTCGCCAAGCTAGTGCGCTCGACCTATGTGGTCGTATTCAGCACCGATGCGAACGGCACCTCTGAGGGCGGCTGGCGGCGCGGCTGGATCCGCTTCGAGCGCTTCGTGCCTAGCGTGCTCGCCAGCGGCGGCGTCTACACAGCGCTGTACGAGACGACTCTCTCCAACCTCTACTCCCTCGCCGACATGCAGCTGCAACCGCTGCAAATGCAGCCCCTTGACATATGCTGCACGCGCGACCGCTACGTGACGAGCGCGGCCCTGGAGGCGGCGCTTGAGGCGGCGCACGCGGCCGTCGAGGCGGACGACCTCTGCCCCTGGACGGGCGAGTTCGAGGTCGACTTTGAGCGGAGGGTGGTGTCCGAGGCGTGCCGGCTGCTGCTGCACGGCGTCGCGAACCTGCCGCCCGTGGCGGACCTGAACCACGAGCTGGTGGAGCACGCCTGGCCGCCGTCAGAGGAGCCCGAGCCGCGGTGCCAGGCGTGCGCCCCCTTGGAGTGCGCCCCCTTCCCGCCGCTGAGCGAGTCCTTTGTGTGCAGCAGCAGCGACTTGTGACGCTGGGAGCGAGGTGGAGTGAGTGCATCATGTGAAATTCTTTCGGTGTAGGTAGGTAGGTAGGTAGAAAGGTGAAGAACAGCCAGGCTCGGACTGGACACCAACGCGGTATGGGTGGACGCTGGACAGATGATGACGACACGCACGAGCGACACACAGACACAAAAGCTCACAAGACACACAGCCAGCGGGCTGCCACACACCCTGAGTCGGCGTACACATAACTCAAGGCCATATCCTCCCTGTCGCCCCCCCCAGCACTCCACGGTGCCAAGAGTACAAGAGGCTGTGCTATTGGTTAATTCTTTTAATCATCTGAACGCTCACGAGAGAGATTATATATGTTCTCTCTCTCGTGTGCGCTGGCACTGGCGCCATTTTACCCGCCATCGACTCTCAGCCCGTCGCCGCACCCGCTGCGCCACGCAGCTCCAGCGCTCGCTAATTGGTGGTCCAAGGATCCTGATCCAAATTGGACGCGACAGTGGGAACGGGCTAAGGAGGACGCTGCCCTGCGAACGCCAGAGGAGAAGGCTGCAGTCATGGAGAACGCACAGAAAGTGGAGGCGGCAGTGACATCCACCGTTGATACCCTCTTTGCGGTGGGCGCGTTGTTCAAGGAGGCGCAGGAGGAGAGGGCGATCGAGGAGAGGCGGCGTGCCGGGCAACGGGCAAAGGCGGCGGCGGCGTTGAAGGAGGAGAGGGCAAAGGCGGCGGCCGCGCGCGCAGCGGAGGCGGAGGCGGAGGCGGAGGCGGCCGAGCAGAAGCGGTTGGCGGAGGAGCGAGCCGCGGCCGCCGCCAAAGCGGCGCTGGCAGCGGCAGAGGCTGAGGAAGAGGCAGAGAGGGCGGCGGCAGCAGCGATGGCCGTCAAGGCTGATACCGAAGCAGCCGCGGCCGAAGCAGCGGCGGCAAAGGCGGAGCTGGAGGCAGCAGCACGGTGGGAGGCCGAGGCGGCCGCAGCGGTTGAGGCGGCAGCGACGGCAGCGGCCGAGGTGGCCGAGGCGGCCGAGGCGGCCGAGGCGGCCAAGGCGGCCGAGGCGGCCGAGGCAGCCAAGGC
>NW_005198240.1:0-1634 GCF_000372725.1 Emiliania huxleyi CCMP1516 | reverse complement strand
TACAATGGCTGTGCTACGTGTCGAATTATTTCAAAATCTGCAGGCGCGGAGCGCCTGCGAAAATTTTGAAGAAATTTGCGGCCGGGCCTGATTTTCAACAATATCTTTCAAATTTGCGGTGTGGAGTTGGGGGGTGGGTTAGGTTAGGGTTATTAGGGTTATAGAGGGTTAGGGTTAGGGTTAGGGTTAGGGTCAGGGTTAGTCTTGTTGTGTCTGTATATGCCAGCGTTGCAGGGTTCTGCGCTGGGATCTGGCCCCACAGCGCCGACGACTGAGACTCAGCCCCGCACGCTGACCTAGGGTTAGGGTTAGGGTTAGGGTTAGGGTTAGGGTTAGGGTTAGGGTTAGTCTTCTTGTGTTTGTATGCCAGTGTTGCAGAGTTCTGCGCTGGGATCTGGCCCCAGCGCCGACGAGTAAGACTCAGCACCGCACGCTGACCCCACCAAATGCCGCCTCAGGGCGCCAGGCCGCCAGCCACCTCTTACACGCGGCCGGCGCCCTCTCGCGGCAAAAGGGTCGAGCGAGGCAGCGGGCAGAGTCGCGATGTCTGCGCACCCGCGTGCCGATGGGCGGCACACGCAACCGAGAGAGGCCCTTTCACGCCGCCAGTAGCGTTCCGCACTCCCCAGCCACGCCACCAATTGCCGCCTCAGGGCGCCAGCCACCTCTTACACGCGGCCGGCGCCCTCTCGCGGCAAAAGGGTCGAGCGAGCGGGCAGAGTCGCGATGTCTGCGCACCCGGCACCCGCGTGCCGATGGGCGGCACACGCAACCGAGAGAGGCCTTTTCACGCCGCCAGTAGCGTTCCGCACTCCCCAGCCACGCCACCAATTGCCGCCTCAGGGCGCCAGCCACCTCTTACACGCGGCCGGCGCCCTCTCGCGGCAAAAGGGTCGAGCGAGCGGGCAGAGTCGCGATGTCTGCGCACCCGCGTGCCGATGGGCGGCACACGCAACCGAGAGAGGCCCTTTCACGCCGCCAGTAGCGTTCCGCACTCCCCAGCCACGCCACCAATTGCCGCCTCTGTCAGGGCGCCAGCCACCTCTTACACGCGGCCGGCGCCCTCTCGCGGCAAAAGCCAAAAGGGTCGAGCGAGCGGGCAGAGTCGCGATGTCCCTGCGCACCTGGGTGTTCGCCGCCTATATGCTCTATCCTGTGCCAAGACGGACACGTTTTGACAATCAAAATCTACCTCAAAATTTGCGGCCGCCCCTCGAAATTTGCTGATCAAAATTTGCGGTGGCCCGGATCGAAACCTGTACTTTGGCCAACCTCACCCGCGATCAGCAATACCGCAGAGCCTTGCACGCGGCTCACCACTCACACCTGCTGGGCACCAACCTTTGGGTCCAGATGACTATCCCTCTATTGCAGAGGGAAGAGGGACGCCTCACGAGCCTACGGAGGGCCTCGACCCGACTTCTTACCGGTCAGACCACTCTGATCCCTTCCACAGGCCCAAGAGGGCTCAAAGTACGGAGCCGATACCCGGCCGTCCCGGACGCCTGGCACGCGGGCCAATGGTCCAGTCCTGTGCATGGCTGGAGCGAAGGAGGGAGAGCTCAGGAGGGCGACGGGGCAGGGAAGGGGGCGATGCGATGCGGCGAGGTCTAATCGGCGGCGTGGAGAGAGGA
>NW_005198241.1:0-1635 GCF_000372725.1 Emiliania huxleyi CCMP1516 | reverse complement strand
CAGCGCCTTGCACAGGAAACGCGCGTGCTGGCAGGTGCGCAGCAGACGCAGCACGCTCGGAGGGTCGCGTCGGAGCAGCCATAGGCCGACTTGCTCAATCACCTCGGGCGGCAGATTCAAAAGGTGCGGCACCAGCTGCAGATTGCTTGAGCGCAGCTTGATCGCCTCGGTCGGCCCGACTGCCACCATGTAACGGCCGCTGGCTTCGTGGAAGCCAAGGATCGTCGCTTGCTTCCCGTTGAGGTCTTGGCGGCTCTTCAGGTTTTCGACTCTCACAACGTCGCCTTTGGAGAAGGTCGGGTCGGGCGGGACCGTCGCGGGAGATGAAGCACCAGCCATGGCTCTGCTGAGGGAAGCGCCCAGTGTGGGCGACGCTCGCACCACACTCCTGGATTCCAACTTTTTGCGGGGTAAGGTATGGTAGGGTCGGCGCCAAAAGGGTGGGGGGGTATGGTCCTGGCCGCCGGAGGCGGCCTGCTCGACGGGTGGGGGGGTATGGTCAATCGCTGGAGCGGCCACGTTACAACAGGGTTCGAACCCAGTACACAGCCGCCGTAAGGATCCCTACACAGCCGCGGACACGATGCCGACTCACGGCGGCCCCGGCCGCTTCGATACTGTCGCGGGCCTTCTCGCCGCGACGCCGCCTCAACTTCGGCTCCTGGACAGCTCGCTGCCCGACGACGCCGAGCGCGCCGCTGTGCGCAGCTGCTGCGCTGGTACGCTTGCGTCTTGCATCGCACAGCTCGACGCTGCGATTGCACCGCATGCCGTCCGCATGATGGACGGGAGGCTTCCGACAAGCGACGCTTTCCGTGGCGACGACCACGATCTCAGCAAGCTGAAGGCGCTCAAAACTGTCGCCACGATGGTCCTGCAGGACGGACCGATGCTCTATCGCGAGGCCTGCGCGAGTCTCGTCCACGCGCGCTCCACCTTCTTCTCGGACCTCAACGCGGCGCTCGATGCCGATGTCTTTGATTCTGCCTTTCGATTCAAATCGCCGTCGTGGCTCGCGAAGCGCGCGGGGCATGAGCTGTTGGCGCGCGTACCGCTCGTGCGCGTGCCTTTGGCCAGCTATGGCGCGGAGGGCGGCGTGCGATGGCGGAGGCGGAGGTGGCGCCAGCGGAGGCGGCGGAGGCGGAGGCCGTTCCAGCGGAGGTGACCATGGTTCCAGCGGAGGTGACCATGGCGGAGGCGGCGCCGGCGGAGACCGCGCCCGCGCCCGCGCCCGAGGTGACCATGGCGGAGGCGGCGCCGGCGGAGACCGCGCCCGCGCCCGCGCCCGCGCTCGCACCGGCCTGCGCCCGCGCCTGCGCCGGCACGCAAGGCCCTGGCGGCCTTTGCGGACATGCTCTGAGGGGTGAGCACGATTGCCGGCGGGTCACCTCGCGCAGACTGCATCGTGCGATCACGTTGCCGCTACGACTCGGAAGCGCCTCACTCCCATGCTTACCTACCATCCCTTCATCTCTACTCGAGAGTAACGCGATATACTCCTATTCAACACAGGGATCGTCCTCTGCGCGTGGGAGGGTATGGTCGCGGCGCCAGGGCGCCGACCCTACCATACCATACCCCGCAAAAAGTCCGAACCCTGGTTTGCATGCCCGTGCATCGCTCCTCCGACCCCAG
>NW_005198242.1:60860-68918 GCF_000372725.1 Emiliania huxleyi CCMP1516 | reverse complement strand
GGTGCGATGTGTGGTGGCTATGTGGTGGGGGTTGAAAGGGGGGGGGGGGTCTCGACCTGGTCCCCCTGATGCCCGTGGCCGTCGAAGACGCACGCGAGGAGCGCGGGCTCGTCACCGGCGAAGTGGCGTCACCACGCAGCCGCGGTCCTGGTTGATCTCGGTGTGCTTGCCCTTGCTGTCCCACTTGGAGCCGTGCGAGGTGATCGAGCCGATCGCCGCCGTCTCCGCCGCGTCGGGCAGCGAGCGCGACACGCCGCGAGGAGCAAGGGCCCAGCTGCCGGAGATCTCCTCCGAGCGGTAGTGGCGCGCCCCGATCGGCGCATCCACTCCGGCGGAGGTCCCCTCAGCCCCGTTTGACGCCGCTGCCTGAGGACCGCTGCGGGCAGCCGCCGCCTCGAGCGCCGCAAGCCCCTCGGCGCTGGGCGCGGCGTGCTGCGGCGGCGCCGGCTGCGTTCGGCGCGGCGCAAAGTCGCGGCCGATCGGCGGAGAGGGCTTGCTCTTGCTCTGCCCCGTGAGCGCGTAGAGGAGGTCCCAGGCCATGGTTGACGCTGGGGCCTGTCTCGGGCAGGATGGCAAAGGCGTCAACGCTCTCCTCTGAGCATCTATGGGAATCGCCCACCGAGAACATGCGAGAACGCATGCCGGAGGTGAGGTGTGAGGTGTGAGGAGTGACGAGTTGTGCGGGCAGAAGTGAACGGCGGCTCGGATGGCGGTGCTCGATAGTGAATGTGGCGGGATGGGGGAGGACGGCTGGCCTAAGGCAGGCAGGTGCCGCTGTGCACGTCCCAAAGCACGCCTCAGCCTCAAAAAGCGGTCGAAGGGACCGCGCCCGCCGTAAAATAAAATGGTAAATAGATTGAAGGCCGCTATGCATCTGCCTGCGTGCATATCTTTTCCCCGGGCGTCAGGCGCGACGCCGGCGCTCCTCCCTTGCGGCCGGCCACAGGTCATGATGGCCGGCTCGTTCCTCTGGAGCCCTCCGGGGCCGAAGGCTAAGACGACGGAGAGAGGCAACCTCGTCCAGGTCGCCTCCACCTTCGACCCGTCGGCGGTCGAGCCCGACCGCGGCGGATGGCCCATCGCAGTGGCCGAGCTCTTGGGCGTGCGCGGGAAACTGCGTACTTTCGAGCTCCTGGACGGCAACGCGCGCGGCGGGTGCAGCTACTATGACGGCTCGACTCGCTCGCCATGGGAGTACAACAGTTCGGACCTCGCCAACTACTGGCTCGTCAACGACTTCGTCACTCGGGAGGATCCCTCGGGCGCCGGGGTCGTCGGCCGCTTCTCCTTCGACTGGAAGGTGGCCGTAAAGCAGTTGGACAGGTGGCGGGAGCAGAGCGCCGCCACGGGCGGTGCCACCCCGCCAGCCGACGGCGACGCCACGCTAGCCGAGGCGATTGGGGGCTTGCGGGTCGACGAGGGCGGCAACTCTCCAGACGACGCCTTGAAGCTGGCTCGTGCCTCAGCGGACGAGGCAGCAGCGGCGCGGAGGCGCGTCGTGCCGAACGCCGCTCCAGCTGCCAGCTCGAAGGACCGAGAGCCGTCGGTCTCGGGGTGATATTTTGACGGTAGTAGCGCTACTTTCGTTTACCAAGAGGCTTTGATTCTTACGACCCTCACCCGCCAAGGGCAAGGCAGGTGTGCACTCTCTCTGCTAGTGCGTGTGTGCTCACACACACCACTACACTGTGGGGGGTGCCCGAGCATGATGTATGTGCGCGTCTGTGCGTGTGTGGGACAGACGTTGTTATCCTATGCGCGGGGCTTCCCGGGACCGAAGACGTAACAGTAACAGCAGCAATGGCGCGGTTCACGTAAACGCACAACCCCGGGCCCGAAATCGCACAGAGTCACGCAAGCCAACACGGGGTCCCAGGGAAGGCGAGCAAAAACCTTATCGCGCGCGCTAGACGCCGACTCGGAGGCTGCACCGGTCAGGCGCGCAGCCGGAGAGAGAGGGAGGCGCTCAATCGCCGCACGCGGCGAGCGCCTCCATCGCTTCACACCTCAGGCAACAGAAAAAAGCAGCGCCAACGGCGTGTCCGAGGAACCGAATCAGAGACGACGATCGACTTTAAGGCCGCCGCCGCCGCCCTCCCTCACGCCCGCGCAGCTCTTGTGTGCCGCCGGCCTCCGCTGCCAACGACCGCCCAGAAGCTTTCTGAGCGAACCAATCGGGCCAGGATCATCAGCATATGTCCCCTCCACAACATCGTGGGCGTTTGAGCGGTATTTGAGGAGCACCGCGACTCTGAAGTTCGGCCGGGTGGTCTGCAGACCCCCCCCCCCGGAGCAGCAGAGGCTCCGTGGGGTCGAAAAGTCGACGCTGGGAGTCGCACTCGTCAAATCGTCGCAACACCACGCGGTACGCACGTACCGCCCACATCCCCTCCACCGCTGAGAAGGCGCAGATCGACCGCTGGGCCGCGTAGCCGTCGTTAAGGAGCGGTTTTTGGAGCCGTACGAAGAGGTCCCAGACGGGCGAAGATGCGGTTTTGCGACGAACGAGGTGCTGAAAACACTCACCCTCCATTCGAACAACATCGGCGACGAGGGCGCGAAGGCGATCGGCGGCGCTCTCGCAGTCAACGGGGTGCTGAAAATCCTCGACATACGCTTCAACAAGATCGGCCCCAAGGGCGCCGCCGCGATCGCCGAGGGGCTGCGCGGCAACGGGGTGCTGACCGACCTGAACCTGTCGGGCAACAACATCGGCGGCGGGACCGGCTGGATCAAGGCGAGCGAGGTCGAGGGCGAGTCGAAAGAGGTCGGGTCTAAGGTGATTTACCAGGGGCGCGAGATGGTTGTGAGCGTGGGGGTGGACTCCGACGGCGAGCTGCAGCTGGTCGATGTAGTGCAGACGGGCGTACTCGCGATCGCCAAGGCCCTCGAGGTCAACGGGGTGCTGACGAGCATCGACCTCCGCGGCAACAATTTGAGCGATGAGGGGAAGAAAGCGATTCAGGATGCGGTGAGCGGGCGGGAAGGGTTCAAGCTCGAGATGTGAGCGGGCTCTGAGAGTGGAGATGGTGTAGGGGGGCGTGCATGGGATTAGAGTGGGTTGTCTTGAAGAGCTTGACGCGCGGAGTTTCATTTCTTTTTCCGTTTTTTCAGCAGGGGGCTGACCCTGGCGAGAGAGAATTCTTGATACGAAACCACGACGACACACACCAGTCGACTCGCATCGGTTGCCTCCATGAACGGCGGAGCTATTCTCGCGCCCACACCACACCTGGCTCCAACGTGGACACGCCCATAGCTGGGGACACTACTAGGTCACGCATGGCATCACAGAAGTTTTATCTCTGGGCCCCGAAAGGCATCTCTAGCAGTGTCGTTACACATGCCCCCTCCCCTCCTGGGCGCATGCGCCTCACGTCTCGCCAGAGCATAAGCCCTTGGCGTGTGGCGAGACGAGTTTTTCGCCATGCAGCGAGCAGCAAGCCGCCCGCCGCAAACAGCCGGAGGCATCGCCGCGGCACTGGCTGCGCCGCGGTCCCGCACCCGTCGACGCAGCTCCCCCCGCGGAAGACCGCGCGTAGCAACGTCTTGACGATCGAGATGAGCGTGCCTGAAGCTCGCCCACCTACTGCCCCTGAGAGTTGGTTATTGAGTGGGATCAGCTCCCCCCCTTGGGATCGAAGCCGCCACAACCTCACACCCAACATCCCAGGCGGGATCAGAAGGGGACTCCACACCGGACACCGCCCGGGCACAGCCCCCCTACCCGTCGGATCGCACAGAGGGCCCCCTCGGAGCAGCCCACACACAATCACGCATCGGCAGATTGAGTGCCTGAGTCAGGCAGACAGCACAGACAAGAGGAGAGAGAGGAGAGAGAGAGAGAGAGAGAGGAGAGAGGAGAGGGTGAGGGTGTGAACACACGTGAGGAGTGGGGGAGGGTGTCTGTGGTGGGCTGTAGTCCTACTACGTGGTTACAACCACGCGCCCCTCAGGAGCTTAAGGTAGAGCTGAGCGTCCAAGACGCCTCGGTGCCTCCCACCGGCGTGAAGACCATCCGGATCTACCGGACGCGCCCTCCGGGCGGGTCCGTCCCCGCGATGGCCCACGGTCCTCCGTCGCCTGGTTGAACCCCCTGCCTCCCGGTTGACCCCCCGGTCCCCGTACTCGACCATGAAAGAAACTCAAAGTCCACCACAGCCTCCAGCCTCCACCTCCACCCGCGAGCCGCCACCGCTGCCGCCCGCGACGCCGCCCGCCGCGTCAGATAGCCGCGACACGCGCATCGAGTCGCGTCGGAGAGCCGCGCCGCACCAGCAGCAGCACCTGCACCACCAGCAGCAGCAGCAGCACCACCACCACCACCCGAGAGAGAAGCGCACCTGCCCGACGCCGCCCGCCGCGTCAGACGCTCGCGACGCGCGCGTCGAGCCCAGTCGCACAGCCGCGCCGCGCCAGCAGCAGCATCGGCACCAGCAGCAGCAGCACCATCACCACCACCAGCAACAGAGACAGGCAGTGCAGGCGCAGAGGCGCTCGCAGAGCGGCGCTCAGCGCCGCGCACGCCACGCCGCGGACCGTCGGACGAGCGCACCGTACGTCGGCGGCGAGCCGCGTCGCCAGCCGCCTCGCGAGAGAGCGGCGCCGCCGCGTGCGCGCAGCAGCCGCCGCGGCAGAGGCGAGCCGCGGCGACGTCCGCACTAACGGATAACGGCCATTGGCGGTTTCTCTCTCTCTCTCTCTCTCTGACCCTGGCGAGTAGACCACGCCTCACTTTTTCACAGGGGGGGATCCGTCTGGAAAAAGGAGGCGTGTGACAAGTGGAGGGTTGGATCGCCGTCTTTCGGCGAGGATGGGTGTTGGAGCCCTCTTTGCTCAACATGCGGCCTGCTCTGCCGCCTCAACGAGACCGCCGCGCGCGCGCGCGCTCGGCATGCCTGCTGCTCGCCTGCCGACCTGGCCAGGCCGCGCGTGGCTGGCGCCAGCTCGTCATCGCAGCGGAGCACCGGAGGCGCGGTTTGCCCGCTGCTGGCTCTCGCCCCGCCGGCGGTTCCACGTGATGCTAGCAGTTGCTGGAGCCGAAACCAGCCGGAAATGTGCCTCCTCACAGCTCCTCATGGATCTGCGAAGAGAACCGTCTCCCCCCATCAACCCCTCAGCCGGTCCGGCTCGCCCCTCGGGGGCCTCGTTCAAGCGTGCTGTGTGAGTGTTGAGGTGATACGAGCGCGCGTGGGCGCGGCGCGAGTGCCGTTTGGGGTCTCTTTTATACCAGTGATGAAATATAAACCGACTTTACCACGCGCGCGCACGCGCGCGCCGCGCTCGCCACGAGTAACTGGCTCCGGCTCAGGTCGTGGGGCATAGCTCGGGTGTAAACGGGGTCTGGGGCGGAGGCCCCAGCGGCCCGCCGCAGGCTGGCCCGCCGCAGGCGCCGATTTTTTGGGCGTTTTTTGCTCAAAATTGAGATATTTCTCATCAAATTCTCATCAAAATCGAGCTCGCTACGAGCTCTCTAACTGCACAGCATCTCCTCGTTGAGCCTAGCGGCGCCCGTATCGCCCACGTCCACATTCTTCTTCTTCTTCTTGCCCTTCTTGCCCTTGGCCCTTGCTGCACTTAGCCGCTCAACCTCCGCCAGCAGCAGCTCCTTGGCATGCCGCGCCGCCTCCATCTGCTTTGCCTCCCACGCTGCCGCTTCCTCTAAAGCAGCGCCGCCACTAAGCGGCGCAACCAAGTTCTCACATTGTTTGCATGAGCACGTGTCCTGCTTGGCGCGGCGCACAATCCGCGCGCGGCGAGTGAGGTGCGTGAGAGCAGAAGACTCACAGCAGGAGCTGCAGGAGCTGCGCAGGTCGGATGGGCGGTGACGCCGTCGAGCGACGGCGCAAAGGCCAGTCGCTGCTGCTGCGCCAACGAGCGGCGACACGAGGCTGCTGGCAGCTGGCAGAGCGAATCGCGATTCCGGCGGCTGCCGTCAGCCCGCCGACACCGACGGCCTGGCTGAGGTCAAACTCCTCCACACGTCGGACCAGCCATGCGTCGGCCACGGCGACGAGACGTATGCGTGCAAACAGCCCACCACCCGGACGATTGAACATGCCAGCTGGGCTCTACCAGGGCTCTCGTGGCCCGTGGCGCGAAACCCAGGTGAACAGGCGGGCTGCGGCGGGCGCATAAACTATTCACAGCTAATGAAAACTATTTAAACTCGCGGCTTCATCAAAGTTTGAGGTGTCTTCGTCCTCAGGACCATCAAGACAGCTCTATTCACACCCTATTTGGTTTGAAGACACTCGGGGATGCTTGTTTACACCCAATCGACGATCGCTGGGCCCTCTGACCTGAGCTGGAGCCTGAGCCCCTGGAACGAGAACGAGCATTGCATCACTGGTGATCTGAACCTCGTCAACGACGACGACGATGGGCGCTTGCGCAGCTGGCGGGGCCTGCTGTTGCGCCATCTTCACTGCGTCCTCTCCTCTCCTCCCACCTCACAGAAAACTGCGCCGCCAGCGACAGAGCGTCCCGCTGGCGGACGGCGAGAGGAACACAAAGGGACGTCCGCTCGTCCGGACGTCCATCCACTGGGATGAGAATAACTGGAGATCTGAGGTCGACGATCTGCCGATTCCACAGCCGCCCACAGGAGCGCCGCCTCAACACGGGGTCTCGGCTCTACCGAGCCATGCTAGCTCCAGCCGCAGCCCCACCCGGCCGCCCGAGGGTGTTCCCGCATGCAGAGAAGACCAATCCTGGGGGAAGTAACCCTCCCCGTCCCGAGCACGACCAGAGCTGCCCGGCGTGGTTTGGAGCGAGGTACGGGTGTCAGATTTCTGGATTTGTGTGCGGAGTTTATTACATATTCTACCTCTCGAGACCCTCGGGGGCGCTCCGGGCTGACGACTCTCACAGCAACGCCACGCGCAGCAACATCCTGCGAGCGCCGACGGAGCTGTCCATGTGTGAGACAGATCCATGGTACTGGGGCAAGTAAAGCCAGAGAGCGCAGGCGCAAGAGAGCGCACGCGCATCAGTCCATAAAGTCGTCCGGCGAATATCGCTCCAGGAAGCGGGGCTGGACGGTCGTCCCCTGGCAGTTGTCGCAGACGACGACGCCCCGGCCGTCGCATACGAGGCAAACCTCCTCCGTCACCTTTGGCGGGAAGTTGGAGAGCAGCTTCTCGTACATGACCACCTCGCGGGCGCTGTCGCCGCCCCAGTCCTCCACCTTGACCACGTTCGCCGATGCGGTATCTCCGGTCGCCTGGCGCACGCCGGCAACCAGCTCCGAGAGGGGGTCCACGCCGGTGCCTTTGCAGACATTGCACGTGACCACGCCACCGTTCGCGACACAGCCGGGCGTGACGCAGGGCTGCGAGTTGTCCGCCTCCTCGTTCCTTTTGCCCGCGTTCTCGGTGAACGCGATGAGCCCTACGCCGCCACCAACGCCGAGCAGCCCGACCGCCGCACCGATGATCGAGTTGACGTCGATGCCGCTCTGCTCCGCCCACGGGTCAACCATGCACAGTGCTGCGCGCGCCGGCGCGGAGGGCCGCACGGCGAGGCTCGGCGCCGCCGGTCGCTCGGGCAGGAGCAGGCCGAGTGAAGCGGCGGCGAAGAGAACCGAAACCATTATATTTGGAGATGAACTATCTCGGAATAGTCAAGCGAGAAAAAGAATCCTCGCGCGGCCCCTCCTCCCATCCCTCCCTTGGGTTGTCTGTTTTCTTTGTTTCTTTCTTTTTCTCACACTCACTCGACTCCTCTGGAAGGACAGGCGAGCGACATTTGACGACGTCGGGGGTCACAACGTGAAGACCAAACGATCTTCTAAAAAGAAAGAAAGGGAACAGACAGCTGCACTCGAAGTGCTCCAAGTGCACCCCCCCCCCCCCCCAAGGGAGGGATGGGAGGACGGCACGCCGCCGCCACACAGGGATTTTAAGGAGAGGAGGGTGGTGCTAGCCGTCGCCCACCCTAACCCTTGGGCGGCTGCCCTCTTTCTATCTCCCTGAGCGGCCGCACGCTGCTCGGTAGCCCCCCTGCACAACTAAGCTCATCCCTGCTGCTAGGGGGGGGGGGGGCTGACCCCCCCAG
>NW_005198242.1:57611-60760 GCF_000372725.1 Emiliania huxleyi CCMP1516 | reverse complement strand
ACCCCCCCCACCAGCAGAGCGCTGCAAAAGAAACGCAGAGGGACGCACGCCCAAAACAACACAAGCCGAAAGCGCCTCGTCGGCGACGTCAAGTTCAAGGACTCGCTCTCCTCCAACCCGGAGGACGTCGGCCAGCGAGGCGCTTTCGTCGGCCTCGGCAACACCGAGCCCGGCACGAGCGCGGACGTCTTCGGCCTCGAGCCGCGCGGCGCTGTCGGGGACGGTGACTTCAGGCCGAGCGACGGCGGCGGCTAGTATTGCACATGCAGCAAATCGCCTGTGCATATAGACATGGTTGATGCCCCAGGTGCGCCCAAATGGGTAGCGGGTGAAGCCTGCCGCGCGGAGCAGGCCCACAACGCGCGCACGGATCGCCTCTCGTTTGCAGACTCCATCTCAACCATCACCAGCTTGAACGCACTGAGGTCTGAGGTGGCGAGCACCATGATCCATGTACTCCGAGCCCTCAACGTCCAGGCTCAAGAAATCGAATGATGTGTTGCCCATCCCGGCCATGGCAATGATGGTGCGCATGGGATGGCACGGTACGCTCACCAATCTGGGACCTGATGAAGCAGCGTGACTCAATCATGAGCAGCCTGGAGCGGAAGGGCTTCCCGACTGCGCTCCCCGACGGAGCGCCCACGCCCGCAGCTGTTCAGCTGGCACCATCCGGCGGCGCCAGCACCTCGGGCGCCGCCGCCAGCAGCGCCACCGTCGGCCCGAGCGGCGCTGCTGCCGCACCCGCACCCGCGCCCGCACCCGCACCCGCACCCGCACGTGCAGGGAAGCGTAAGGCTCTGGCGGCACCGCGCCTCAAGCACCGCCGACACGCCCGCCAGACAGCAGTGATGAGGATGGCCCATCATTGCATGCGCCGGCGCGGGTGGGGCGGGGCCGGGGGGCCAAGCCGGCAGCCAAGTCCGCACGGCCACCAGCCAAGCCAGCAGCAGCCAAGAAGCGTCAGGGAAGGAAGTGATTTGTACACTGCATGACGGTATGAATCGGGTGTGTGTGTGTGTGTACTTGTTGTACGAGATTTGTATATTGCGCTCTTGTCTGGGGGCTCTTGGACAGCAGCTCACGCAGCCCTCTTTTTGGTCGGTTTTTCGTGGTGGCTGCTAAAAATGCAAAATTTTCTTCGCGGGGCTCTGCCCCGCACCCCGCTGGGGCTGCCAGCCCCAGACCCCAGGCTGAGGCTCTGCCCCATAGACCCCGAGTTAGGCGCTGTCGGCGGCCAGAGGCCGAGTTACACGGCTGCAGGCAAAAGTCGCTCGCTGCCGTCTGACCTCGAAAAAAATCGCGATCTACCTCGAAAGGCGGCGTCCCAAACAGTAGGAGGCAGAGTCTCGAGAGCGTCCGCTCTGCGGCACACATCGCCGGCAACTCCACCGCGTAGCCGCGTCGGCTCGGCCGGCCCCTCGGCACCCTCTCTGGCTAAACCCCTGCGTATAAACGTACGTGCAGCGCAGGCGGCCCCTGCCCTGGCCCCTCGCTACCTCCGACGACCGCGCGTGGCGTGTCGCCGAGCCAAGCGCGCGGCCACGGCTCCGCCTCCCCGCGGCTCCGCCTCCCCGCGGCTCCGCCTCAGGGGCGGTCAGATCTTGCCGTTGCGCGCGTCGGGCGGGCGGGGAAGGAAAACGGGCACCTCGTCGTTCGGATCGTCGACCAGGTTGGAGAGGTCGTCGGAGAGCGTGTGCCCCATCTCGTCGATAGGCAGCAAGTCGACGACGCCGGCGAGGGGCTGCTCGATGATCTTGCCCGCCTCGTAGAGGCCGAAGTAGAAGAGGGCGAGGAAGAAGGAGAAGGCGAGGCCGAGGCCGAACCCCTCGTTGTTGAGATCGCCGTTGTCGTGCATCTCCATCATTGCGATGACGGGGGCCATCGAGTAGACCCACACGACGACGAAAAAGTAGGAGAAGCCTACGCGGTGAAAGACACCAGCATGAGGGCGCGAGAACGGTCTCTCGCGCCGTGTCTTCAGAGCACCGCGTGAATACGAGGGAGGCGAGTTGCGGTGAAGAGAGCGGGATACGGCCGGACACAGCCGGACGCGTCCTCTCGAGTGCTGGTTGGGAGACAGGGGGACGGGTTCGGGTTCTGGTTCTAGGAGGAGGAGGCCGTTGAGCATCGCCGGCATCGGCGTGAACTGCAGGCCGTGCGTGTCTTGGTAGACCTGAGGTCAGCTCGAGGTCAGCTCGGGTCATCTCGAGGTCATCTCGGGCTGCATCTCGCTGAATCTCGGGCTGCATCTCGCTGTATCTCGCCTTCATCAGCTTGATGAGCTCCGTCGTCATCACCGAGACCTGCTGGTCGGTGATGCGCGCCGCCTGCCGCTGCTCCTCGAGCAGCGACGTGATCCACTTGCAGACCATCGCCGTCGGGCACGAGACCACGGACAGGACCTCCGCCTCCATCACCCCCCCCTCCAGGGGGATGAGCGACGCGGGCGGCGTCACGAGCTTGAGCCCCTTGAGCATGAGCGTGTAGCAGTAAAAGGAGAGGTTGAGCAGCCGGACCAGCTCGTACCGGAACTTGGTCGTCGCCTACGCGACATGTCTCGGAAGTGTCGTGGACATGTCAAGGACAGGACCGGCTCGTCCCTGAACACGGTCGTCGCCTTCTTCTCATGGTCAGCCCCCGCGTTGATCGTCAGAGTCTCGGACACGTTGCACGAGAGCATCGCGACGGTGCGGAGCGTAGAGGCAAACGCGATGACGCTGCCCGCGGCCGAGGTGGCCTGCTGCGACCCGTTGACGATCCGCGCCACGAGGATCACGCCGAGCACCTGCGGGGCATGGGTGGGGGGTCAGGCCCTTTGTCCCGTCAGCGAGCGCGCTAGTGACAGCGCGCCTCGTGTCGGCTCCCGAGCCAGCCGTGCTCAGCGAGTGTGTGCAGTGTGCGCGTGGGCCCGTCCTCCATGCTGGGAGGTGTGTAAGGCGGGCTGACTGACGGTGCGCGCCGGGTGTGCACCGCTGTGCCCGCTGGTGGCTGTGTGTGCGCGCCGCATGCGCCCATGTCCATGTGCCTGGGTGCGTGCGGGTGCGTGAGTGTGGTGCGGAGGAGGGGGGGTGGGGGGGGGGGGGGGTTTTTATCCCCGCCTTGTGCTAACTGATAAGGAGGGGGGGAAACAAGGCCTTCCCCCTTCT
>NW_005198242.1:52857-56229 GCF_000372725.1 Emiliania huxleyi CCMP1516 | reverse complement strand
CCCCCTCCCTCGCCATCTCCTCCCTCGCCGCTTCCTCCCTTGCCGCCTCATCCCTTGCCGCCTCCTCCCTCACCGCCTCCCCTCTCGCCTCCTTCCCCGCCGCCTCCTCCCTTCGCTTCCTCCTCTCTCGTCTCCTCCCCCCTCGCCGCCTCCTCTACCTCCTCCTCCCTCGCCACCTCCTCCCTCACCGCCGCCTCCCTCGCCGCCTTCCCCCTTGCCGCCTCCTCCCTTGCCACCTCCTCCCTCGCCGCCCCCTCCCTCGCCGCCCCCTCCCTACGTCCTCGGCGACGCCGCGATGGTTAACCCTCGGTCGAAGCATGCTACAAGACACAAATTCCTACTCAAACGACTGGTCAAGACCCTCCGCTCGGCGTGGGGCATGATCATCGAGATGGAGCCGACTGCACACCTCGGTTACAGCAACCCAAAACAACCTGACGCGTGGCGGCGGCAAACATCGGCAAGGGGCACAGGCGCCTTGTTGCCGATCTGAAGCTCACGAGAGCTCGCTTTCGAGCACGGGCAAACTCGTGGGTCTTACACAGACGTCGTTGGTGGGTCGAGGACGGGGCGAGGGGGTG
Organism: Emiliania huxleyi CCMP1516; assembly: GCF_000372725.1. NCBI lineage: Eukaryota > Haptophyta > Isochrysidales > Noelaerhabdaceae > Emiliania > Emiliania huxleyi. The sequence continues at coordinate 55,648 of NW_005198242.1, read as the reverse complement.
CAAGCCACTTTGCGCTTTGACTCGATTATCCTAGATGGGACGACGCCAGCCGCTAGCCCGGCTGCAGCAGCCACCGGCGCCAGCTCCTCCGCTGCCGCAGGCTCCGGCGCTGGCGACTCGGACGGCCACGATTCGGGTCTCGAAGACGGTTCAAGCGAGGAGGAGCAGCCCCTGAGCAAGCGGCAACGGAAGCAAGTGGAGCGCTTCCCCGCGGGGCCTGCTGCGGGAAAGAAGCCGGCCGGACGGGACAGCAAGAAGCCAGCAGCCGCGTCAAAGCCTAAGGGCAAGAAGAGCAAGGGCAAGGCGGACGAGGCGGTGCAGCCTCAGATCAACCTGCGGACCGGCAAGCCATACGTGCGGGGGGGCCCCTACACCAAGAAGTCGGACACGATCCACGGGCTCAAGGCTGGGGCCAGGAAATCGAACCCGAAGGAGAAGACGACGGCGCAGGCCGCCAACGTGACAGTGGAGGAGCTTGCTACGGAGAGGGCCGATGCAATGCTGGTCGAAATGCAAAAGGAAAAACTCCAGAAGCAGCTGGCGGACGCCAAGGCGGCGCTCACAAAGCTCAAGAGCGAACAGGAGGAGGCCGAGAGGGAGTACCAGTCCAGGATGTTGCAGGCCGCGAAGGAGACCGCCGAGCAGCTCCGGGCCGAGTTCCAGCGCGGACTCGAGATGGGCGCAAGGCTCGTTTCGGGCGGGGTGACTGCTGCCTTCCCCGCCCCACACTAGGTGAAGGAGGCGAGGCGGCACTAGATGGCGATGGGCGGTGAGGACAGGAACTGGACAGAAAGAGAAGCGGCGAGGACTTGCCCGCCGAGCAGAACAACACCGCGCCCCTCCCTCGCTCGCCCCACCGCTCTCCGCGCGCCGCGAATGGCGCAGCAGCGCTATTCGCGGCGACGACTCGGCGCTTGTCCGGCGCCGTGACCTTGGTATGCGTGTGTGAGAGATGTCTAACATGTTTTTATGACATCTGGGGTCGCACGGGGTCGATTGTTGCTCACGCGGCTCCCCGAACGGCCGTTCCGTCCCGCCGACCCCCGAACGGCGAACCGCGCGTTTCAGCAGCGGCGCCAGTTCGACCGTGCCACGCCACTGTCGGACCGTGGCGACTTCGGCGCGGCTTTTTGGGCTCAGGCCGGTCAGAATACACCACTAGTAGGTGCTAGGTACCCTCACAGCCCCTCGCTAGGCTCAGGGGGCGCCGCGAGGCGGCCGAGACGCAATTCGCAGCATATAGTCAGACGGAGGGCGACCCCGGACCCTTGGCGGACGCGCATGACGTCGGCCGGGACCCCCCGTGCGGGGGCCTTCAAACTTTCGCATGCTCACTCAGCATCTGGACGAGGTCACATGGACAACCGCGTAGCGATGATCGACAGGGGACACCAGCTTGTTGAACATGCGGGTGAATCCTTTGATTTTTTAATGCCAAGAATTGGCACGCTGCCTGCAAATCCAGCGTTTCTCCGTCGTCCTCCACATCGATGTGTGTGGCGTGGCAGACGGTGAACGAGCTAGCATGCGGGGAGAGCGGCATTGTGCACGCCGCGCACGAATTCTTTAACGGAGTCGCTAGGCTAGGCGGCTGTGGTGTGAGCCGGGGTGTGTGTGTCAGATATGACACTGCTTGACGGCGCTCGTCTCCACCTCTACGCCTCCCTCGTGGGCCTCGCCTGCTACCTCAACGCGCCCGCGTGCGACTTTGTCTTTGACGACGCCTTTGCGGTCGTTTCCAACGCCGACGTGCAGCCGGGCGCGCCACTCCTCCCGCTGTGGTCGCACGACTTTTGGGGCAAAGCGTGCGTGCTCTTTCACCACCTTGCCCTGTCGCTCAGCCTCCGCCCGTTCACCGCGGGGCGCCTCCGGACAGGCTACACCTCGACGACTCGCACAAGTCGTACCGCCCGCTGACCGTCCTGTCCTTCCGTGCGCACTCGTGGTGGAGTGGCGAAGCGCCAGAACCCTCCGCCCTCCACGGCGCCAACGCCATCATCCACGCCGCAGTGTGCGCGGGAGTTACGCAGCTGATCGTCCGCGCCTGGCGCGGACACGCCTCTCGGCGGCGTCGGCGGGCATTGCTGGGCGCGCTATGGTTTGCGGCGCACCCTCTTCATGTGGAGGCTGTCACCGGCGTCGTCGGGCGCGCTGAGCTGCTCTGCGCGCTCTGCTGCCTCGGCGCGAACGCGTGCCACGCCTGGGCTGCCGGGCTGACCCCACGCGGGTGCAGCGCGTGGCGGCGCGGCGCCAGCGCGCGCCGACTCGCCTGTGCCGCCGCAACCCTCGGCTGCATCGCGGGCGCCGTGCTGTGCAAGGAGACTGGCATCGTCATCGCCCCGATCCTGATAGCGCAGGAGGTGCTCGTGCTGCTTCCTGCCCGTGGCGCCGCAGGCGTGGTCGGATCGTCCGCCCGCATCTGCGCGTTGGCGCTCTTCGTGGCCGCCTACCTCGTCGGCCGCATCCTTCTGATGACCCCTCCTGGCGAGCCGCTCTCGTGGGGCGCCGCGTCACTCGCAGACTCGTTGCTCATCCGCAAGGCCGAGAACCCGCTCCTCTTCCTCGAGTCGCGCCTGGCGTGGTGGCTCTCCGTCGGGTGGATCCAGGCCGTCTACACCGCGCTCCTCCTCGCGCCATCCTCCTTGTGCATCGAGTACTTCTCGCTCGTCCGCTGGCGCGCCGAAAAAAGAAAACACAGCGCGCGCCGTGTTTGTTCTTAGGTACTCGTTTGACTGCATCCCGATGGTCGAGTCCGCGAGGGACTCGCGCAACCTGCTGACGCTGCTGCTTC
>NW_005198242.1:35478-37265 GCF_000372725.1 Emiliania huxleyi CCMP1516 | reverse complement strand
CCGCCGCGCCGCCCGCCGACGCGCTGCCCGCCGCCGCCGCGCCGCCACCCGCCGAGCCGGCCGCCGCGCCGCCACCCGCCGAGCCGGCCGCCGCGGCCGCTGCGCCGCCCGACGCACCCGCGGCGGCGGCGGCGGACGCGTCCAGCACCGCCTGCGCCGGCCCGAGCCGCTGGAGTATTTCCCACTCCGGGTCCTGCGAGGCGAAGCGGCTCTGGAGCGAAGCGAACTTCGGGTGCGCCTCGATATCCGCGGGCGTGGCATTTTTGTGCATGACGAAGTGGTTAGGTTGAGTGCCAACTACGACCTTTGTCGGGTACCTCCTGAAAGGTACCTTGCCGATGTATGAGACTTTGTGCCGCGCCATTTTTAGGAGGCGCGAAGAGGCGCGAAAGAATTTAAACAGCACAACTTGCTCTCACAGCCTGACCGTTCGGTGAGAAAGATGATGGAGAGACAGGATAGGGAGCGACAGGAGGGGAGCCTCGGGGAGGATGAGACGTTGTTCCCAGAGGGGGCGCCCCAGAGACACATAAACTGGCAGAAAGAAGACCACGAGCTCTCCATCCGGCCGGTGACGTCTGAGCGGCCTGCTTGGTGATCATGCGGCGCGGCTAGCTTTGATGGGCGTCTGCGATCGCCCGGTAGGCGGCCACGATGCTCGCGAGCGAGTGGTTTGCCGTGACCTGCCTCCGCCACGTGGGCGCCTTGCAGAGCGGGCAGCACATCTGCGACATGATGCGGAAGCAATCGGTGATGCAGGCGAGGCAAAAGTTGTGGCCGCACGGCAGGAAGGTCGGCTCGTCGAAGATGTCCATACAGACGGTGCAGCGGAGCTCGGCGGCGAGGGCTTCGATGCTCTTCGGCGCGAGCTGCGTCGGCGGCTGCGAGAGGGCGACGGCGTCGCCGCCCGAGGCCGGCCCCTCGCTCTCCCCGCACACCTCGCGCTCCTCTTGGACGCACGCTTTTGGCAACTCCGGCTGCGCTGCCGCCGCTTGTACAGGCGGCGGCTGCGATGGCGGCGGAGGCGACAGCGATGGCCGCGGCCGGGGCGTTTGTGGCGACATCCGCACCGCGCACTCGTCGAGGTGCCTATTAAAAGCCCGCGGCTGGAGAGGCGACTCACCACTCTAGCGGCGCGGCGGTTGAGTGGGGTGCGAGTTCAGCTTCGACAGCTGCACGCACACGCCGCACGCCGGGCAGGAGACGCGAGGGTCACCGCCGGTACTCCCACCATCGCCGCTCGAGCTACTTTGACAATCGCCGGAAGAGGCGCAGCCGCTCTCTCTCTCGCGGCAGCTGTCCGCGTCCTCTGCTTCGCGTGCTCCCGGACAGACATCGAGGTGCGCAAAGACGGCGGCCTCGGTCGGAAAGTAGGAACCGCACGAGGGGCACGCGACCTCGGACGCCACTGAGGAGGCGGCGCTGTTTTGCGATGCGGCGGCAGCCGCCGCGAAGGGCGGCGCGGCAGCCACGCCCCCGGGGCAGCACTCCAGGTGTGAGCCTATCAGGGCTCGGTGGATCTGTTCGCCGCAGCACGGGCACTCGATGAACCGTGAGCCGTCACCACGCGTCTCGCTGAAAGGAGGCCGCCGGGCGGGATCGCTGGCAGGGCTTGATGTTGCACGTTCACAACGCGCGCGGTTGAGCAGGACGTCAAACGCCGACGGCCGCTGCGACACCGGACGCTTGCCGAGTGCCTTCGACGTTGTCATATGCAAACGCATCCGGCGCGAAGTCCTGAAAAAATGACGGCCCCTCAGCGGAGCTGGGGAGAGGACCGCCGCAAG
>NW_005198242.1:14373-31735 GCF_000372725.1 Emiliania huxleyi CCMP1516 | reverse complement strand
ACCGTGTCCTGATGTGATCTGCACGGGTGAGTCACGTCGGCGTCAAAGGAGCGACGTGCGACCTGTCAGAGCTTGATCTCCGATCTCAGCGGCGTCGAGTAGTCTCCGGCGCGCGACAAAGGTACATCCCCAGGACGCGCAGAGGCAGCTGCGACCCAGCGGAAGTGGACGGTAACGCACCGCGCCACCTGCTGTGCGTTACCGTCCACTCGGCGGGGTCGCAGCTGCCTCTGGAAGGCACCGAGATGTACCTTTTTCGCGTAATGGTCAAAATCAAGGTTTTGTAACGCAACCTGGCTGTGTGGGTGTTTGGATTTCTTATGTTTGCGATTTGGACATGGGTCATGGCATTTACTCGCCTCGCAGATTACCCCGGCCAACGTGCAACGATATTTTCCTGCTTATTTCCGTCGAACCAGTTTACCCAGTCTCCCACAATTCATGTGTTTCAGCTTACCCCGGCCGCTAACGTTCATTACCGGTCGACCAAATTTCTCGTCCAGTTTACCCGGCGGCCGTCGAGTATTTGTCGTTGGTTCAACTTACCGGACGCAGACGGGCGGATCTATACCGGCGCATCCCACTGCCGGGTGATCTGGAAAAAGAAATTTGTTTTCGCCACCCGGGTACTGGAAACGACATTTCGCCGCACCGGGTGATCTGCGAGGCAAATATCGCCGGGTGATCTGGACGAGAAATGGTCGACCGGGGAATCTGACATGAGAAATGTTAGCGACCGGGTAAGCTGAAACATGAATTGTGGGAGACTGGGTAAACTGGTTTGACGGAAATTGCGCAATTTCGTTGGCCGGGTAAATGTAATCTGCGAGGCGATCTCAAAACCGGGTAATCTGAAAGTTAATCCTGCACTGTGTTTATAATACAAGCCCCTACACAACAGACCGGCTCAGCACGAGGAATGTCGACATCCCCAGTGCTCAAGTGCTCAAGTAGTAGGTAAGGGCAGTTTTCGAGGCAGTTTGGTGTTTGGGGGGAGAGAGAGTCCTCAGTTTGGTGCTTTGGTTGGTCACAGACAGGGCGCACCGGTCGCGTTGGAGCGGCTCCGCGCGGGGAGGTGGGTGTAGGGTGGGCACCATGCCATCGTGTATATCGTGTAGGCTGCGCGGGGACGCTGGGTCCAGTCAGTGTAGGGCTGGGGGCTAAACCAGAGCCGGGTGCTTTTTGTGAGCCGAGTCGTGAGCCGAGTCGAACGGAGTGAGCTGATGGAGCTGCACGGAGCCCACCGCACCATCTAGCGGCTAAGACACAGAGTGTTGCTAGAGTGTTGCTAAGCGATCTAAATGAAATGAGGAGCGCGGTGCGATGCTCTGTAAATAAGTAAAAAGTGAAATGAGCCCACGGCTCTACTAGTGTAGCCAAACGTCAGATCGACTGGACGAGTACCCGGCACGGGCCGGGGAAGACCATCGAGTGCACGATTCACAGACCTTGTTATTGACAAGAATATACGTTATGGCGCTTTGCGCTGGTCTATGAGAGGTTGAGGTGCGAGCCCTGGAGGCCCTGGGGATGGGGGGAGACTACCCGCGGCGCCTAGAAGGCCCGCGCGCAAGGGGGTGGGACATTGAGATTGAACATTCTGTTCAGCGTGTGGACCACTTGTCCGATGTCCAGCGTCGGCGCGTAGCTCGGGTCGTACAAATACTCACCGGTCTCAGCGGCATTGCCATGGTAGGCCAGGCCCACCTTATACCGACCGCAGCGCAGCGGCGAGCCTGCATGTGCTCGCGCAACCCCACCTTGGAAGGCAACTCGCCGCGAGGCCAGCCCTCCTCCAGGAGGACCTGCTTGCGGCGCGCTGCCGACGAGGGGTTGAGGAGGTCGTAGTCGCCAAGGTTGCCTCCCAGGGCGGAAGTTCACACGGGGAACGAAACTTACGATCGTCCCTCGCGCGCGGATCTGACTTGGACTCGCGCGACAGCTTCTGGCTCAGCTCTTCTCGCATTCTTCTAGCCAATCGTTTCGGGGTGCTGTCTCCAGGCCCGGCGAATCTTCACAGCGCGGCTGTGCTCCTTCGTCCACAGCCTCACGCTGACTCACCATGGCCGACCGCACGCAGCCATTGGTGCTGCACCACAAGAACCCGGTGCCGTCCTACGTGCCCAACACTTGGCGGTGCTCGATGCTGCACAATGCGTGCCTCACGCTGTCCACGCCGCAGCCGACGTGCTCCGCTCGATGCCGCAAGCGACCGTGGCGGCTGGACGTGTACGGGCCGAACGCGTCATCGCAGGTGCGCCAAGTCCTCGCCGAGCGCCGCTTCATGCGTGATCCCATCGAAAGCTTTAAGTTGCGCCCCCTCCAGCGCGACGTCCACAACATGAGCGCCGGAGCGGTGCCGCCGTCACCCATACTGCGTGGCGAGGCCGGAGGCCTCACGATGATCTGGCCCGTTTTTGAGCCTTCGTACGGCGACTTTTGGCGCGACACGATGCTGCCTCTCGGGCACCTGCTCTCGTTGGGACGGCTTCCGCACCGACTCGGCTTTTCGGGGCTGCCGACCGGCTCGGGCGCGCTGGCGAGGACTAATGCGGTGGAGGGGCTCGAGCGGATACGTAGCGTGTGCACCTTTGAGCGGACGTCGCCTCGCACATTGCGGTGCGAGGACGCGTGCTACGAGAGCGTGCGGCTGTGCGAGATCCTCCCGCACAGCTCGTTGCGCGGAAGTGCCGCGTGGCTCGCCATGGCGTCTCTCGATGCCGCGCTCGGCTTCAAGGTGCCGCAGCTCAAAACGAGCGCCGTCTCGGCCGAGCCGGGCGTGCTGCGTGTGCTGCTCGCGGCACGGTTCCCCTAGATGCTGAATGCAGATCCCTGCACTCAAAACTGGCACTCTGCATACGCTGCACGATACAGTGGCAGATCCCTGCACTCAAACTGGCACTCTGCATACGCTGCACGATAAGTGTTCCCACTTTCCTCAGCTAGTACTAGGCACGGTACGCGCGCCGATTCATCCTCAACCTGAACGAGGTGGTGGCTGCGTGCGACGGCTTGCTCCTTGGCGGTTGGACGCTGCGATGCGAGGCGCACGCCCTCGCGGGAATGTCGCTGCACGCCGTGGTCGCCAAGATGCGGCAGACGGACGTCTTTGTCTCGATGCACGGCGGCGATTGCATCAACGCGCTGCACATGCGCCCCGGCCGCGCAGTGATCGAGCTGGTCAACCACGGGTTTGAGAAGGCGCCGTGGGTGTGGCTGGACCAGTACATGCGGCTCGTCAAGAGGACTTTTCGCGTGCGGCGCATCGTGCTGCCGTCCACTTCGGGCCAACGAGCTTCGGGCAGCAACCAGACGCAGAACTGGAAGCAGATGCAAAAGAATTTCGCAGACGCGTGGAACGCCAACGGCACTCTGCCATGGCCTCGCTTGCGCGACGAGCTCCATGCCATCGTCCACGAGCGCCTTCTCACACGGGCGGCGGGAGGGCAGCCGCAGCAGCCGCCACTGCAGCGGCAGCAGCCGCAGCCACCGCAGCAGCAGCGGAGGCGGCACATGACACGGCTCGAACATGAGGGAGTGGACGAACCACCACCCAAGTACGGCACGTTGGTGGTGCTGGTGCCGTACTTTGGAGCCCTGCCGCCGTGGCTGCCGATTGCGCTCGCGTCGATGGGTGGTCCCAACGCCGAGTTGGTCCGGTTCTTCATCGTGGGTGATGCGTCGGTTCCACCGGACGTCTCGGTGCCGTCGAACGTGCGCTTTGTGCCGGCGGAATGGGACGAGGTGCGCAGGCGGGTGCGCGAGAAGCTGGGCGTGGACATGCCGTACGACTCGCCGAGCTACCAGTGCAAGGGTTGCGTGATGTACAGCTCAGACCGCGCGGCTGCGAATGCGAGCGTTCTGGCGGCCGAGGCGAGGGCGAGGGTGGCCGGGAGTTTGCTCCACCACAGCAACAAGGTGACGGACCTCAAGCCCTTCATGGCGGCTCTGTGGCCCGAGTTGCTAGCGGGCGCGGCGTGGTGGGCGTGGGGCGACATCGATGTCCTGTGGGGCGACCTGCCTCGCTACCTCGCCCTCGCGCCGCCCCGCGGCTCGTTTGTGTGTCCGCTGCTGCCAAACCCGTGGGGCGCAGCCACGTGGGGTCCCTTCACGGCCTGGCGCATCGCGCACAACACCACAGAGCTCTTCCGTGAGTCGCGCAAGTGGCGGCGCGTCCTGCAGGAGCCGCGGCCGATGCAGTTCGACGAGTGGTGGGGCTCTGGCAGCAGCGACTGGCGCATGTCCTTCGTGGTGCAGCGGCTGGTGCGGCAAGGGCGGCTGGGCGATGCGGGCGTCGCGCTGCCTCTCGCGGAGGCCAAGAGCTGCGTCGACCCGTGCGCCTGGTGCCCGTGCGGCGCACACACCTTTGAGTGGCGCGCCTCACGCGGCGCCGACGGCGTGGGCGGGCTGCGCGTCAACGGCGGCTCCGAGGTGATGCTGCTTCACCTCGCAATCGCAAAAAGGGGGTGGGACGCTGCCAACACGCCGCCGCATGTGGCGAGGGCGACCTGCTTGCATGGCCGCATCGGCACCCAGCGCACGCGCCGCGGCGCGCCGGCGGCGGTGCGGCCCGCGCCGCTGGAGCGCAACCGCCCGGCCCGCGGCACGGGCAGGAGCATCTCGTACGGCGGCCGCGTCGCAGTGGGTGTGTGCGACGCCGCCGACGGCAGTCGACAGCGGAAGAGAGAGAGCTGACAGCCAAGTGCCAACGGAGTACGGCGCTTTGTTGCATTCCAATTTGCTATATCGTATATCTATATCTCGCCGTATAGGACTGTATGTTATCGCGTTGGGGCTTGCGCGCGCAACTACTTGCGCAACTGGTCCTCACAAGAAGATAGATCATAGAAGTGTTTCCTCGGTGTACGGGGTGTGGAGGGTGAGTTGACCAGGGGGTTGTCGCCGGGCCCTCCTGCTCGGCTCCAGCCGGTAGACAAGTCTTGTCATCAACAGAGTAGATGGATCCGACCTCGGGGCCGATGTGATCAAGCGCTGGTAGCGTGCTTTTACCTCATACCCTCGGTCTCACAGTGTGCCGGCAGTCGCCGAGCAGTGTCGCTCACACAAGCCGCAGCACAAGTGACTGAGGGCCAGTGAGGGCGAGCCCATCGCTGTCACAGCTGTGGCAGCCGCACAGTAGGCTGTGTCAACTGTGCAGAGCGTGTGAGCAGCAGAGGAGCTGCTCTCCAGGCTTCTGTCGCAAGGAGCTGCATGCCACCGAAAGCGCTGTCGAGGTTCGCCGAGCGTGGCGCAGGTTGGAGGACACCGTCACCGACGAGCGCGTTGGACTTTTCACTCCGGACAAAGACGGCCACACGCACACGAGCTGCGGTCGTGTGGCCGTCATAGTGGCGAGGCGCGGGACCGTCTGTGGCGAAAGTGGGTCGCGTCCTCCGTTTCCGTCAACGCAGCATCCACACCCTTTACTCGAGTACGGTTTGTAGGTATGTTGTTGGCAAAGGAAGACACAGAGCTCACACAAAATCACAGTGGGTGGTAAGCGAACGAGCCCTTCACAGTGTGTTTTACTCAGTGTTTTCGCGCTGTGGCCCAATGTGGGTGGACGAAACGCAAAGTCCACAACAAGTGGAGACTGTGGCGGTATGTTTGCTTCCCCGCTCCGGCTCTACTCGGTATATACGTGCGGTAATACACTATATACAGTGTGAACGCGAGCCCGTGGCGCACTCCACACAAACAGGGGCGGTGTCATTGGTGTCGCGGCACTCGCGCAGCGAACGCTCGAGAACGCCGCCGCGTGCGGCCGGTCGTCGCCTCTCTTCCCGACCGTCTCGAGCGGCAAACTCACAGCGGCATGCACGGCAGCGCGCCACCCACTTTCTCGCCCGCGCACTACCGGCTCCAGACGCCGCCCTGATCGCCTCCCGCGCTCGCATCTGCGATCTGCGCCTTTCTGCCCTTGTACGTACCTACTCCAGGAGCCGGCCCGCCGCTCCGGCGGCGTGCGCGGAGGGGGAGCGGCGCCACCCACCGCGCGGGCGAGGGCGCAGAGCGCACGCCTGTTTTGGGGTCAAAGTCTGGGTCCAGCCCCACGTCCTTTGAGCCTACGGTGGGAGCGCAACGTCTCGGGATTCGGGTGTCGCTTCCGCACGGTGCTCGCCGCAGCTCCGGAGCCCGTGTTGAGGTAGGCGCCTATTGGCCTCAGGTGTGAAGCATCACACGACGCAGAGCAAGGCGCGGCCGTGCGGAACAGCAAGAGGGCGCCTCGTCTCACCTGGTTTTGGCGGAGGGCGGCGTAGTGAAGGCCCTGGCGGTTAGTTGGAAGGGGATACGTCAGGGCAGCGGGCCGTGCCGGCTCGCCTGAGCCGCCGAGAGCGGCTTGTCGCTCGTCGCGAGCGGCGTCTGGTTGTTCAGGCGCATGTGCCGACGGTGAATGAGGAGCGGGACGGCAAACATCGTGCCGGTGAAGAGCGTCAGCGCAGCCAGCGTCGGAAGGCTGGACACCTGCCGCGGCTGTCGCGACCCGCCCTTTGGCATCGGCAGTGCTTGGGGAGGGGGAGTGGCTGCTGCAGCGACGAGAGAAGGGGGCCACTGTGAAGGGGCTGCAGCGACGAAGAGAAGACGGCCTGCTCCTTCCGCCCCTTCATGGAACCGAAAAAGAATTTTGACCCGATTTCCAGTGCGCGCCAGTCCCGTGCCCAGTGTTGTGCGAAAAAGAATTTGAAACTCGCGACGCGACTCGCTGAGGAGGGTTACACTCTGACCTGTTCCGACCCTGATCCGACCCTGATCCGACCTTATGTGAACACCGACCTGATCCGACCCTGTTAGGTTTGAACAAGGTCGGAACAGGGTTGGATCAGGGTCGGAACAGATGAGCTGCACAGCCGGGAGCCGAAGCATTTATTTAGCACTTCACGGGCACTGTTCACGCCTTGACGCCCTAATCAAGAAGTGCAGCAGAAAGTGCAGCGAGAAGTGCGGTTGGGCTTTGTCCCTAAAACGGGTGCACGATGGGCCCGCTCGCGTCAGGCAGGCCGCAGTGCTACTCCAAGCCGGGAATCAACCCACACTTCGTGCAGAGCATGCGGGCGGTCGCGCAGGAGCGGGCCGCGGCCGAGGCCCGCGGAGCCTACTTCAACGAGCGGACCGCGCTCGACGAGCAGCTGCTCTCGGTGTTTAGCGAGGAACTTCCCAGCGGCAGGACAGTGAGTGGCAGAGCGCGCATGCATCTTCGAGGTGATGCGATTAAGAGCCTGCGGTCGCTACGCAACGGCCACAACCCCTTTGACCGTGCTGTGATCAAACCGAGCTGTTCGCACTGCACCGCGGGCGCGGGCGCGAGCACGAAGGGCCTGGTCAAGCACATCTTCTGCCCAGAGCGGAAAAAGTTCGACAGTACCGTCGAGGCAGAGGCGGTAAATATCTTCAGGGGCAGCCTGATCGACGCGTACAACTGCCATCTCGCCGGCAAGCTCATCGCTACGGTGGAGCAGGCAGCGTTGGAACAGCTCACATATGGCCGCAACCAGCGCTCTCCTCGCCCTAGATGCGCATCGCGCCGCCACACGCCGCCCAGCGCGCGTGCGCCGCGCTCTCCTCCGCTTGCTTTATCTCCCTCATTGCACGACCGCCTCTAATATCGCCCGCGTCGCCCTCCGCCGCAGGGTGAGGGCGGCAGCTCGGTGGCGCAGGTCCCATCTAGATCGCCGCTCCCCGCGCTCTCCTCGCCCGGTGGGCGGAGCGCGCCGCCACACGCCGTCCAGCACGCGTACGCCTCGCTCTCCGCCGCGAGCACGTGCTGAGACCCTCCCACTACCTCGCCTCAGGCCGACGGCGACGCGGGCGGCGCGGATGCGAGCATGTGCGGCGGCGAGGCGGCCACCGTCGCTATCGCGCCTTGCCAGGTGTGTATCAGATCGCGCCACCCGCCCACTAATACCAGCCCCCCGGAAGCTCTAGACGCGCTTCCCCGCGCACTATACCTCCTCCCGTTAGCCCTTCACCACCTCTAGCGTCCACACTACACACAACAGCTACTCTCACATGCGGCGGACGGCCGCCACGGGCACTTTGCGTGGCGATCTCACGGTGGCGCTGGACGGCCTCGGCGGGTGCCTCTCGCGCCTTCGGCTGGAGGGCCGGTCGACGGGCGTCGGCTGGCGCTCCGGCGCGCGTAATGGCAGCCAAGTCGCGATGGGTGGGCCGCAAGAGCCGTCCGACCGTTCGGGCCGGCTTACTGCAGATGGCGTGATCAGCGACGCGGGCCTCGCCGCCTCTCCGGCACGCACGGCCCCGCACACGTCGGAGGGCGGCCACGGCTATGTCTCCCTCCTCGGCCCGGCGGCACGGCGCGCGGGGATGCACCTCTCGACGCCGGGGTTGACGCGCTTCGCTCATTCTTGGCGCGCCAAGACCGCCTCTGCCTCGCCGCCGTCGGCCGCGACTCGGGCACTTTGCGTGGCGCTCTCACGGCGGCCCTGGACGGCCACGGCGGGTGCCTCTCGCGCCTCTGGCTGGAGGTCCGGTCGACGGGCGTCGGATGGTGCTCCGGCGCGCGTAGAGGCGGCCAAGTCGCGATGGGTGGGCCGCAAGAGCCGTCCGAGCGTTCGAGCCGGTTTACTGCAGACGGCGTCAGCAGCGATGCGGGCCTCGCCGATCTGTGGCAAGCACGGCCGTGCAACGGTCAGCTGACAGCGGCGGTTATGTCTCCCATCGCGGCCCGGCGTCACGGCGCGCGGGGATGCACCTCTCGACACTTCGGTCGACGCGTTTCGCTCATTCATGGCGCGCCAAGACCGCCTCTGCCTCGCCGCCGTCGGCCGCGACTCGGGCACTTTGCGTGGCGCTCTCACGGCGGCCCTGGACGGCCACGGCGGGTGCCTCTCGCGCCTTCGGCTGGAGGGCCGGTCGACGGGCGTCGGCTGGCGCTCCGGCGCGCGTAATGGCAGCCAAGTCGCGATGGGTGGGCCGCAAGAGCCGTCCGACCGTTCGGGCCGGCTTACTGCAGATGGCGTGATCGGCGACGCGGGCCTCGCCGCCTCTCCGGCACGCACGGCCCCGCACACGTCGGAGGGCGGCCACGGCTATGTCTCCCTCCTCGGCCCGGCGGCACGGCGCGCGGGCGTGGACCTCTCGACGCCGGGTTGACGCGCTTCGCTCATTCCTTGGCGCCTGAAGACCGCCTCTGCCTCGCCGCCGACGGCGGCCACTCGGGCACTTTGCGTGGCGATCTCACGGTGGCACTGGACGGCCTCGGCGGGTGCCTCTCGCGCCTTCGGCTGGAGGGCCGGTCGACGGGCGTCGGATGGTGCTCCGGCGCGCGTAGAGGCGGCCAGGTCGCCATGGGTGGGCCGCAAGAACCGTCCGACCGTTCGGGCCGGCTTACTGCAGACGGCGTCAGCAGCGATGCGGGCCTCGCCGATCTGTGGCAAGCACGGCCGTGCAACGGTCAGCTGACAGCGGCGGTTATGTCTCCCATCGCGGCCCGGCGTCACGGCGCGCGGGGATGCACCTCTCGACACTTCGGTCGACGCGCTTCGCTCATTCTTGGCGCGCCAAGACCGCCTCTGCCTCGCCGCCGTCGGCCGCGACTCGGGCACTTTGCGTGGCGCTCTCACGGCGGCCCTGGACGGCCACGGCGGGTGCCTCTCGCGCCTCCGGCTGGAGGGCCGGTCGACGGGCGTCGGCCGGTGCTCCGGCGCGCGTAGAGGCGGCCAAGTCGCGATGGGTGGGCCGCAAGAGCCGTCCGAGCGTTCGAGCCGGTTTACTGCAGACGGCGTCAGCAGCGATGCGGGCCTCGCCGATCTGTGGCAAGCACGGCCGTGCAACGGTCAGCTGACAGCGGCGGCCATGTCTCCCATCGCGGCCCGGCGTCACGGCGCGCGGGGATGGATCTCTCGACACTTCGGTCGACGCGCTTCGCTCATTCTTGGCGCCTCAAGACCGCCTCTGCCTCGCGGACAGCCGCACCTCTCCAGGTCTTCTCAACATGGACCTCCGATGGCCTCGGACGGTGGCTGCCGTCTCTCGTTGCACCGTCTATGGTGTCAGAGCCGTTCGGTTGTACTGATTAGCGCCATCGATGGTCGGGGTCCATTCCTGCCAATGTGGTCCGCAGTGCTTCCGGACTTTGAGCGGCATGCTACTGCCGCCGACCGAGACTCCTCCGAGACTTCCAAGACACCGCACTCTGCACTTGTCTTCACAACTGACCCACCCTCCTTCCTCGCTGCGCACGTGTTCCCCGCAGTCTCTCCCTCGGGAACCTACTAATACCTTCCCACCGCCCCGTCAGGCCAATGGCGATGCGGGCGCGGGCGCGCCTCAGCCGGCCGCGCCGGCCGCGGCTGCTTGCTTGGACGGGCGCGGCGGCTCGCCCGCCATCGTCTGCGCCGCACCCGTCCCCGCTGCAAGCGGTAGCAGCCGCCGCCCTGATGAGCTCGATCATCTCGATGCGCTCCTCGGGGAGGACGTCCCGGCCCAGGTGAGCGAGCAGCGGGAGCGTAGACTGTACAGCTCACGTCTCTCGAGATTGCTTCCATTGAGCCCATGTGCAAGGGTCTGGGGGGGCTGTCAGTGGAGAGCACTACGGCTGCTCGAAGCGACCCCCCCTCAGTAGTCTCGAGGAGAGAGAAGGGAGGGGGTGGCACCCGCTGCCTGGACTGCCACTCACCCGCCCTTCACGCCCTTGCGGCTCTTCTCCGCCTAAACCACCTCCACAACTGCGCTGCAGGCCGGCGGCGCCGCAGGTGCACTGCAGCGAGACGGAGGCTCGTCTCAGGCGCCGCCGCCCTGCCGTCCCGCTACACACCTGATACATGTTGTCGCGACTTGCCTGTGCAAGGCGGGTAGTCGCGGCCACACGCTCCCTAGGGGACGTCCACCGCGCTCTCCGTAATACTCCACAGCCGCCCCGCCTCAGGTCGGCTCCGGCATCGGCGCGCCGCAGCGAGAAGCCGCTGCCAGCTTTCCGCTCGTCTCGCCGCCGCCGCCGCCGCCGCCGCTGCAGCCCACGAGCGACACCCTGTTGGAGCTGTCGCGGGCGACTGAGCAGGGCATCGCCGAGGGATTCGCGGCTGCGCAGGCGCTGCATGCCGCTGACAAGGGCGGGTTGGCTCTGAGAGATAAGGCCACTCGCACGAAGAGGGAGGTGCACTGGCACCGCCCTACGTTCGATCGCGTCGCCCTGCTGCACGACCCGCCTGAGAAGGGCGCAGACACACGTGCTGCGGATGGCTCCTTCTCCTACCCGGCGGCCCCGCTCTTTGCTGTGGAGCGCTGCCGCCGCCGCCGAGAGGACGGGCCTGCACGCGGACGCCTTTCCCGGCCTGTCGTGCTCGACGCCATCGTCGGGGGCTCGCAGTACCACCTCATCAACTTCGCAGACAAGGAGAGTCTTGGCATGCTCCACGACTGCGGCTTGGAGGGCGTGCCGTGTGGGAACCCGCAGTGCTGCGGTAGCAACGGCAGGTGGTTCACCTCGCCTGTGGGCTGGTCGTCAGACACACGCTCGCCCTTCGTCCTGCTCGCCGCGTCAGGGCTGCCGGAGCCCATGGCGGCTGTCAAGCAGTACTGCGAGACGTGCCAGAAGACCTCGTACCACACGGACGCGGTTGTCCTCCACCGCCTCTTGCCTGTGATTGGCTTCCTCGACTCTCTGCCTTTCGACCCGCGCTACCAGTTCAAGGACGTCTTCCTTGCGCGACCCTTCACCACCTCCCTCGAGTGAAGCACGCCCCGCCGCCGAAACCTGTCGCTCAGAGCCCATCTCTGCCGACCGCTGCACCTCTACTAACCTCGCTGCCACCGATCGCCTTGCACGTAGGTACGACTGCTGCCACCGCCAAGGCTTCTCCGAGGCGCTGGAGAAGGCCCGCGTGGCGGGGGCTGAGCGTGCCAATCATCGTGTCAACCAGTACTATGACACGGCTCAGAGGTGGTTGCAATCGCTCGAGGCGAATCGACCCCTCCCTTCTCCCTTTTTCCTCGACGAGTGCCCATGTCTCACCACGGACTACCCTCGCTCTCCAGGCACTCGTGGGCGACGGGCCCTGGTCCAAGCTCGACCAGGCCGGGCAGTCGGCGCACGCGAAGCTGCGAGGCGAGTTCCTCTACTTTTCCAAGCTGGAGGATATCGTTGAGCACATTTCTGACTTCTCGTCCGTCGAGCACTTTGGCATCTCGCATCTCACAGAGAGCGTCCTCAGCGACCGCTTTCTCGAGGTCCTGCAGGTGGCGTCTCCCTTAACAGAGGCCACCCTGCCTGCCTGCATCTGCGGTGCTCACCCGGTCCCGTTGCACTTAGCGCGACCGCCCCTTTCGGGAGGCGCAGCTGTGCGGCAGCAGCTGCACCGACGTGATTGCCATTGACTTCAACAAGAGGAATGCCGTCACCCTTGGCGGCGGCAAGGATTCCTGGCTCGCCATCGCGGTCGATGTCACGACCAACAAGCTGCTGCTGGAGGAGGTGGTGGACTCGACCTCGCTCGAGAGGCTGTGCGGCTCCCTCGAGGCACTGCATGACCGGCCTAACTTCAAGCCAAGGTTTGGTGTCATTGACAATGTTCCGCCGTGCTTTACTGGGCCTGCTGAACGGTCGCATTCCAAGGTGATTGAGATGCTCAAGGTGTGATTGCGCACCCTCCCTCCCCCCCTTCACTGCCCTCCCAGCCAACCCTCTATTCCAAACCTATGCAGGGGGCACTTCGCGTCCAGGCAATCCTGCAGGATCGCTACCACGTGGGGCACTCCATCACTCCGCTCTTCAACAACACGCACCCCCTCTTCTGGGAGCTCTCCATCAAGCGGCTGCGAGACCTGACCACCGACCCAGAGAAGGGCTACGAGGAGCTAGTGGACCAAGCACTTCTCCACGGGCAGATAGCAAAGAAGGTGAGGCCGCCTAGACACGTCCATCCAAAGACACACCTGTGACAAACTTCACCGTGTGAGAAGAGATCACCGTGACTGTGATAGGTCACGTTCCGCGGACTCACGCGCGAGGTTAAGAAGGGGCAGAGCATGTCGCCGGAGGACATCGCGGCCTGGAAGGACACGGGCCACTGGCACGAGGCCTTCTGCACGGGCGACATCATCGTGCCGACCATCCTCAAGCAGTACGAGGTGATGAGGCAGAACGTCCTCAAAGTTTGGACTGCTGAGGTGCTCGACGTTGCTTCCCCTCTGGTGCCATAATTGTATGTAGGTGAATGTCTGTACTCACTGTAGGTCAAGGCGGCTGCTTTCATCATCAACTCAGACAAGACCTGGCAGTGCAAGCGCTCCTTCAACGGCAAGGCTCTCATTGCCTCCCCGGACGAGGTGGACCGGATCGCCGAGAACTACCTCGCGCGCTTGGTGAACTGCATCCCGCCAGCTGGCGAGTACCCGTACCGCAAGACTGGCCAGCAGACCTCCTCGCGCTTCTCCGACATCGCGTTTGACATCTTCAAGCCGCGCTTCCACACCTGCGGCGTGGAGTGGTGGAACGGGGTGTGCATCTATCGCAATGCCCTCATGCTCTCTCTTCACAACCGTCGCACTCTTCACAGCACATGATGTCAACAGGTCTGCAATCCTGGCACCTTGCCTGTGATGAGCATTCCCCGAGCCTCTGTCCCTACTAGGTGCAACCCGACTATGTTGCTGGCACCAACGTCACCCCGCAGCTGGCCACAGGGCTGCACCTCGAGGGCAATGCGCAACACCTCATGCGCAAGGACATCCAAAACAAGGAGCAGCAGGACTTGCTGCACTACAAACCGTGGCTCGGGCTCGAGACCAACGCGCTCGCTGGCCACGGCTCGCCTGAATTGGGCCTGCGCAAGTTGCTCAAGGAGCCGCCGTTCAAGCTTGTAGCGCCGCCGCCTGTGCCGCCTCGCGAGATTGTCATCCAGAAGCTCGGACGACTTGACAGCCGCAGCGGCGGCGGGAAGGCGCGCCAGGGCGAGAGCTTGCTGAGTGAGGAGCAGAAGCAGGCGCTGCCACGCGTGAGCTTCAGCCCCCCAGCTGAGCCGCCGCCAGCTCGCCCCATGCAGCAGCATCTGCAGTTCCAGCGCCCTCTTGGGCTACCTGCCCCCGCTCCTGCTCCCGCCTCCGCTGCCAACCTCACCTCCGCCCTCCATTCGTCGCTAGCCGGGGCGCTGTCCGCCGCCGGCGCGCTGTCAGCCGCCTCGCCTTCCTCCCCCGTGCCTCCTCTCGCCTCGCCTCTCGCCACTGCGTCTCTCGCCGCCGCCACCGCGCCTCGCGCAGACCCCCCCTCCGGGGCACCTCCGCCTGCCAGCCTTCCCGCCGCGTCTTCCGCCGCCATGCCTCTTGTTGCGCCTCCTGTCGCACCTCGCACAGGGCCTCTCGCTGCACCCGTCTGTGAATCGCTCGCTGCCGCACTAGCCGCGCCTCCTGCCGGACCTCACACTGTACCGCTCGCTACATCGCTCGCCGCCGCTGCACCGCGCGCCGCGGCACCTCTCGCCGCCGCCACCGCCGCACCTCTCGCTACTGCCATGCCTCTCGCCGCCCTGCCGCCTCGCGCCGCCGCCGCGCCTCTCGCCGCCGCACCTCGCGCCGCCGCCGCGCCTCTCGCCGCCGCACCTCTCGGTGCTGCGCCGCCCCGCGCCATCGCGCCGCATCTCGCCGCCGCACCGCCTCTCCCCGCGCCTCTCGCTTTGCCTCTCCCCGGTGCTAGCGGCAGCCACAGTGAGCCCCTCAGTGTAGGCATGATGGGTGGCTCACCCGAGCGTAGGCATGATGGGTGGCTCACCTTTTGGCAGCGGCTTCGACAGCTTTGGCGGCGGCGGCTTTGGCGGCGGCGGCTTCGGCGGCGGCGGCTTCGGCGGCGGCGGCTTCGGTGGCGGCGGCTTCGGTGGCGCCGGCTTCGGTGACGGCGGCTTCGGCGGCGGCGGCTTCGGTGGCGGCGGCTTCGGCGGCGGCGGCTTCGGTGGCAGCGGCGGCGGCTTCGGTGGCGGCGGCTTCGGCTTCGGCGGCTTCGGCGGCGGTGGCCAGCGCATTGCAGGCAGCGGCTTCGCGGGCAGCAGCGACTGCGGCGGCATTGGCAACTTTGACGTCGGCGGCGGCAGCAGCAGCCTCTCCGGCAACAAGCGGCCTGCTTCTGTCCCTCCTGCTAGTCAGGAGAAGAAGGTGAAGAAATCGTCTCGCACTAACTGGTGGACGTGCATCTGCAGCCCAGATTGGGATGATGTAAGCCCCGGCGCGCCCGGTGGCGGGAGGGCATCCTCAGCCCAGGGGCGGCCCAGCCACGTCCCCTCCTGCCTGAGGAGATGTGTGCCCGAGCAACCGCCTGAGTTGGGCCAGAGGGTGTGCCTCTTGCCATCTGCCCTGCCTCGCGGCCCATACACGGAAAGGCAGCCATGGGCGGTGTTTGCGCAAGTGGAGGGTAAGCGGCGATGGAAGCCTTGGGTCGAGCCACTGCCATGATCTCCTGCCTGTTAAGCTGTCTCGTCGTGTCAGAGTTGTTTCTGCCCTTATTGTAATCATGTGGCACAACTAGCCGCAGGCGCTATCAGGCAGGGAAAAGTCCAGGCCGCGCTCCGGCCGGACTTCCCCCTGCCTGATAGCGCCTGCGGCGCGATTTTTGTCCCTATAGCCCCTAAAAATCCATATTTTCGCCACGCCGGGAGCCTCGCTAGAACCGGCCTCTCTAGAGCTGAACTTCTCCCTTTGTCCCTGCCTGATAGCGCCTGCGGCGCGATTTTTGTCCCTATAGCCCCTAAAAATCCATATTTTCGCCACGCCGGGAGCCTCGCTAGAACCGGCCTCTCTAGAGCTGAACTTCTCCCTTTGTCCCTGCCTGATAGCGCCTGCGGCGCGATTTTTGTCCCTATAGCCCCTAAAAATCCATATTTTCGCCACGCCGGGAGCCTCGCTAGAACCGGCCTCTCTAGAGCTGAACTTCTCCCTTTGTCCCTGCCTGATAGCGCCTGCGGCGCGATTTTTGTCCCTATAGCCCCTAAAAATCCATATTTTCGCCACGCCGGGAGCCTCGCTAGAACCGGCCTCTCTAGAGCTGAACTTCTCCCTTTGTCCCTGCCTGATAGCGCCTGCGGCGCGATTTTTGTCCCTATAGCCCCTAAAAATCCATATTTTCGCCACGCCGGGAGCCTCGCTAGAACCGGCCTCTCTAGAGCTGAACTTCTCCCTTTGTCCCTGCCTGATAGCGCCTGCGGCGCGATTTTTGTCCCTATAGCCCCTAAAAATCCATATTTTCGCCAGCTGCCCCAGGTACGGTCCTATTTCCCGACCTTGTTCCGACTCTGGTCCGACCCTGATCCGACGTGTTCGGCAGCGTTACGCGATCCGACTGGGGAGGGCTCGACGCCGAGGCGAGGCGCTGCGTCATACGCGCCCCTTCGCCCATCGGGCCTTGGTTCGAGGCGGCGTGCAAAATGCCCGCCCTGCCGCCGGCGGAGGAGGCGGAGGAGGCGGCGGCGGAGGAGGCGGCGGCGGACGGCGGCGCTGAGGAGGGCGGCGGCGCTGGTGGCGACGGCGGCGAGGACGGCGGCGACGTCGAAGATGCGGTTTCGGCTGCGACGAGCATGACGGCGGGCGGGAAAGCGGCGGGTGGTAAGACGGCGGTGGGCAAGCCGGCGGCGGGCAAGGCGGCGCGGCGGGCAAGAGCACGAGAGGCTCGCGGGCGATGAAGGTCGAGCCCAGCGAGCCCGCAGAGCCGGAGGCGCCCGCCACGAAGCGGCCCCGCCGCGGAGCGTCGAAGTGAGAAGGTCAGCAGCGGGCTTGGAACACAGGAGAGGTCACTTTCGGATCTCAACGTCCTGTTACGTGGCGCCGCGAGAGACAGGCTCTAGAGAGCCCCCGCGATCTCTCCTGCGATCTCTCCCGTGCAACTATGCTGTGTCGAGCGCTCGCCCGCGCGGGCGGGCGAGCGCTCGCCCGCCCGCGCGGGCGAGCACAGAGTTGCGCGATCTCTCCCGGCACGGCGAGGAGGTACCCAAGTCTACCGGTAGCTCGACGGTAGAGCGTAGACCGGGCCACCCCTCAGCGCTTTTTGGAATAGATCGTGCCGAGCTGGCCCGACATCGTTTTGGGTCGCCCAGCACTTGTAGCACTTGGAGAACTTCGAGTTCGGTCATGGGCTACGCCGGCTAGAGAGCCCTGACCCCTAAGAGCTAAGTAAGGGGGGGGGTGCGTGGTCCCAGGGCCATAACACGTCTCCGAGGGATAGTTCCGTGTACCGGGTTACCCCTTAACTGCAGAACGCACCCTCTTCCTCGACCGTGGGGGGGTGCGCGGTCGCAGGGCCATAACACAGGTCTCCGAGGGCGTACGGCAGCGCTCCGGGTTTCCCTCAGCGGCGGAATTTTTCCCTCGCGCTTCCGTGGGCCCCCCTAGCAGCAGACCGCACCCCCTCTACTCGGAGCTAAAGAAT
>NW_005198242.1:2765-7914 GCF_000372725.1 Emiliania huxleyi CCMP1516 | reverse complement strand
CGGCGTCCTTCTCCTCCTCGCCCCTCTCCTCCACGCGGCGGCGAGCGCCCTCTCCCTCGCCGGCGACGTCCGCGCCGTGATCGATTTGCTCGCGTGCACTCTGGGGCTCGTGTCGAGCGCCGCGCTCAGCTACGCCCTCCTCCCGTCACCGCTTCTCCGCCGCTCCTCGGCGAGCCGTCCCTTCACCCCGCGCGCCCAGTGTTGCGTCTGCCAAGACGCCGACGTCTCCATTCGCTTCTCGTGCGGCCACGCGGTTTGCTGCGGCGCCTGCTCTTCGGCGCTGCAGCGCGGCACTGCAGACCGGCCGTCGCAAGGATGCCCGATCTGCAGAACGCCCTTCGTCGCCGTCGACTCGGTGAGCTCTCCGCGATCTTCTTCACTGCCACGACCTTTTGACTTGCCCCCCCCCCCCCCCCCTCCTTCCTTTTCTAGGGGGGCCACGTCGCGCTGGAGCCGAGCTGGCTGATGCCTCCGCTGGGCTTCCCCACGGTGATGCTCTGCTGCGCCGTCGTCTGCGCGAGCACTCTGGCCGATAGCGCCGAGCTCTTGGCGCGGGCCCGGGAGCTCACAGCCACCTGCCTCGCTGGCAGCGCGGAAGCGGACGGCCTTGGGGCGGCGGTCGCGTCGTGCGGTGCCACCGCGGCGGCGTTGGTGCGCCAGCTGTTCTCTTCCCTCGTCCCGCGCCAGCACGGCAGCACGTTTGCCGTGTCGGGGCTGGCGATGCTCCTGCATCGCGGCGCTTTTGCGGGGATGGCTGCTGGTCGCGGTGCTCGGGGGGGGACAAATCTCCTCCTCCGCTACGGCTGGCTCGACACCGGTCTGGCTCTGCTGGCCGCCCTGCTGATGCCGCGTGCCGACCGGTGCGGCCGAATGCTGATGCAGTTAGCTTGCGTCAGCACGACCTTCACCTTCAATGTGGGTCTCCTCAGCGTGGCCGGCCATCTGCGGATCAGCGACGAGATTGACAACCTGCAGCTCGAGCCGCCGTTCACTCCGCGCCGCGCCGCGTGTGCCATATGCAGCGCGGTCGCGTCCTTCGCCCTGCACGGCTTGCTGCCCGTCGGCATGACTTGGCTCGGGCGCGACTTTGACGCATACTGGCGCCTTGCGTCGACCAGCCTGCTCGCGGGGTGCATGCGGTACTTTACCTCGCTTCTGCTTGACGACGATCCCGAAGGCGCCTCGCGTTCGCCTTTCGCCCCTCCCGGGAGGGCGTGGGACTTGTCTCTGGCCGTGGCTGAGCCGTGCCTGAGCCGTGCCTGAGCCTCTCCGCTAGGTGAACGTCCCCTCCTCACCTGCTTCCGCCGCTCCTGGGCCGCGAGCGACGGCCGCATGCTCCTCCTCACCCTCGTGGTGCTCGTCCCGCTGCCATTCGGCCTGTGCGGCAACGCAAAGCTTGCCAAGGCTTCCCCTCCCTCTCTCACCCCCCCCCCCCCCCCACCCCCTCGAGTAAGGCCGCCCACCCACACAGAGGCACAACCCCGGACCCGAGATCACGGCACACGGCAGTGTAGAACAGACAGACAGCGACGACAGTCGGAAGACACACTGGGCCCCAGGAGGGAGGACGTGATAGCGGCCTCTATCCGCCCACTCACGCCCCCCCCCCCCCCTCCTCCCCCCAAAGGCGTCCTCCTGCGGAGTGGTGCTCCTACTCGCGCGTGCGATGCGCCCACACGATAACGTCTCCACCACGCACAAGCTCGTCACGCTCGCGCACTACGGCGTGGGAACCCTCTGCCTCTTTGCGGACGCGCCGCTCCTCGCCCGCGCGCAGGGGCACCCGGCGATCTCGGTCGCCCTCGCCGCTCTGGCGCTCGCCCTCGCGGCCGCGCTCGCCGCCGCCTGGATGCTGAGCGTCGCCCTCGACCGAGAGAGAGCTGCGCACGCCCGCCTGGTCGCGCGCCAAGCCGCGACAAGGCGGCGGACGCAAGGAGAGGCCGACCAACTGAGGCAGCGGCTGTCCGAAGCCGCGGCCACGGCGTCAGCTGCGGCGGCTCAGGCGCCCACGCCGCCGCCATCGCACCCGCCTCATGGAGCGGCGCCAACGCCGCCGCCGACGACGCCGTGGCCGGGGGTTTGGACAGCACGCTGAACGGCTTGTTAGGACCCCCCCGGATTCCCCAGGGCAGAGGACCCTCCATCCATTCCACCGTCGCCGTCTTTGCTTCCCCCGCAGGCGGCCGTCTGGATGCCGTCCTCCGAGCTCCTCGTGACCATCCCAAGCGACCTGGCCGCTGGGCAGCGGATGCACATCTTTGTCGCTGGTGTGAGCGCGACGCTCACCGTCCTCGTCCCGCCCGACTTGCCGCCGACGCGCAGGATCCGCGTCGCAATGCCGCAGGACTTGCACGCCGCCGCAATGGAGGGTCGCAATGCCGCCTTCGCCGCCGCCGCCACTACGATCCGCTCCGCCGCCTCCCCCGCTGTCGCCTCCAATGCCGCCGCCGCCACCGCTGCCGCCGCCGCCGCCGCCGCCGCCGCCCTCTCCTCCTCACCAGCCGCCCTCTCCTCCTCACCAGCCACCGCGGCAGAGTGGGTGGACACGCAGAGTGACGCCGCCTCCCGCTCGCCTCGCGCCTCGCCTCGGCCGCCCCCTGCGGTGGCTGCGTTGGACGCAAGGATTGCTGCGGCGAGAGAGGCCGTGGACGCGGACGCCACGCCTGTGACGTCAGCGTCCCCTCCTCTGGCTCAGCCGTCTGAGCCGGCCTCTTCATCCTCGTCAACGAGGAGAAGGCGGCGGCGGCGAGTCGACTCGGCCGTCTTTGCCTCTGGATCGTCGACTCGGCTGAGCGGCGGGGGGGCGTCTGAGGCCGCAACGCCGCGGGCAAGCGGTGTTCGTCGCACCCGACCGACTGAGTGACATGAGAGAGAGAAGGGAGGGTGAGCATGTCTCTCGGAGAGTCGGAGTACTGTACGTATATATTCGTTTGAAATATAGCCGATCTCACAGACACTTTCGTGTTTCGACTTGAGCCGTTCACCTCTCTCAAACTCACAGACACAGAGCAGCCAATTCTCGGTCAGCATGCAGGAAAAAATAGTTTCGGCGGTCTGAGGCGGCCCAGCGGACCCCAGCGGACCCGTTGGCACGGCCAGCGCGCGTGGGGCACCGGGGCGACCCCCCATCCTCACTCGTGTCCTTCCTTTGGGTGTGAAAACGCGACAACCTCGCCGTCAGACGAGCAGAGCACCGTTAGACGGAGGGCAGGCGCGCGAGCGTCTCACCCATGCCTGCCTTGGCCCCGTGCAGCGGAGTATTTTTCCGTTCCGTTTTTCGGGGTGCTCTGTTCACGGAACGCGGATAAACGTGGGCGTCCGAGCGTCGCCTGTGCCAATTGCCGAGCTGCCAGACGGGCCTGCGACGGCAAGTTCGCCGACTGCGCCAAGTACGTGTCGCTACCCGCGACCGCCTCCGACGCTGCCGGCCCGTCCCAGCCAGCCTCGCCACCTCCGAGCTGGCCTGTTCGCTCCGATTGCCCTCGCCGCCGAGCCGGCTTACTCGCCCGCGGAGGAGATGCGCGACAGGACCGACCGACGCTACGATCTCAAGCAGCGGCGGACGTCGGAAGAGGCGGTGGTCGCAGTGGGAGAGCAGCTGGCCTCCGCGGGCTGGGCGGCCGATGCGGTCATCGAGGAGGATGGCAGGACGAGGAGCGGGCAGCTCGACTCCAAGCAGGCGGGCGGCCGGCTGATGGAGCTGCTCGTCCTCGCCTCCGCCTCCGTGTCGCCGGACGCGCCGCTGTCCCTCCAGCTGGAGCAGGCGGCTGGCAGTCTGGGCCAAGCGGCCGTTGTCGCCGAGGCTGCAGGCGATGAGCGGCGGGCATCGCGCAGGCAGGCTGGCATGCAGCCGCCAGCGGCGGCGGCAGCGGCGGCGGCAGGTGAGCCGCTGCCCAGCAAGGCGCTGGGCAAGCGCAAGGCCGGCGCGGCCGAGCCCCAAGCTGATGGACTTGGCGGCAAAACCCGGGCTGCCCCTGCGGCGCGACTTGGCCGGCCGCCGTCCCTCGCAGCCTCCGGCGCGGCGTCGATGGACGCCGTGCAGGCGATCGCAAGGCAGGCGCACGGCGCGCCCCGCAAGGCCAAGGCCGCGTTCGACGCGCAGCTGGAGGCCGCGGAGGGAGCGTCGTCGTCGACCACCATCGTCGCCAAGGCCAAGGCGGTCTTGCAGAACCTCTTTCTCTCGTCGGGCAACCTCACCGAGGTCGTGGAGGCGCGTTGCGGCGAGCTCGCTCCTCCGCCTCTCACCGCTCGCTCTCTCACACAGCTCTCCTGGTTTTGCTCGCGCAGGTGGTGGCGAGTTTGCTGCAGCGGCCTGAGCTACGGCCGATCCTATCGGCGCTAGGCTGGTCCAGGCGTGCGCTACGCCACCTTCCGGGAGCTGCTGGAAGTGCGCGCCAAGATGGACGCGGAGGCGGCGCACGAGGTCAAGGTTGGCGGCACGCTGCTGCTGGTCTCGCGCAAGAAGCGGCGCGATGCGGCCGACGACGAGGCGGCCTTGTTCCAGGAGTGGTCGCACGACCCGGAGGTATGCCGCTACGACTCGAACCAGCGGACCGGCGGCAAGCGGGTCCGCCGCTTTGACGCCGAGCCCGGCTCCGACGGCCGCATTCGCTTCGAGGTGCACGAGAAGCGCACGCTGCCCTGCTCGCGCAAGGTGCCGCGGCCGAGCCCTTGCCCGATCCCTGCTCCACCCGCTGCGCGTCCTCCGCGCGACCTGACCGCCCTCCTCTCTCTCCGGCCCCGTCTGCGCAGGAGCTCTGTGAGCGCTTCATCAAGTCGCCCGAGTACGAGGCCTTCCAGACGCGCACCGGGAAGGGTCCGCTCTCCGTCTCCTTCTTCCAGAAGCGCATTTGCTCGTGCATGGTCGACCCAAAGATGAACCAGTGCGCCGACCCCATCGACACGCAGCACAACGTCCTCTTTGACGTGTGGCGCCGCAACGTGCAGGGGTGGTTCGAGGAGACGACGTGCGGCCGCGAGGGTTGCATCTGCAAGGAGCAGGGCTTCCGCGACACGGAGTCGCAGGACGACCTCTTCGCCTTCCTCTTCTGCGGCGAGTGCGCCGCCGAGGACGACCCGACGCGAAAGCTGCCGCGCGACGACTCGGCCCCGATGCAGCTGCGCTACGACTGCGTGGCCGGCGTGTGCG
>NW_005198242.1:0-2094 GCF_000372725.1 Emiliania huxleyi CCMP1516 | reverse complement strand
GGCCCCCCCCCTAAGCATGTGGGGTGCAGAGAAGGTGCGCCCCCCTCCCCGGAAGCGATGTGCGCCTGCTCCCGACGTCTACTTCGGCTACGCGCGCAACAAGGGCGGTGGGCGCTTCCACCACACCTTCCACCAGGACATCCTCCGCCTCCTCAAGACCGGCGAGGCGAGGACCAGCACACAGTCTGCACCCAGCGGCTCCCCTCCCCTCTCTGACAGCGTGTTGCGCTCAACAGGTCAAGCACGCCTTCGCCGCGTGGCACGACGGCAAGAACTACGACTTGGGGAAAAAAGAAAGAAAGAAAGAAAGAAAACAGACAAGCCAAGGGAGGGATGGGAGGACGGCACGCCGCCACCACACAGGGATTTTAAGGAGAGGTGTGTGATGCGCTAGCCGTCGCCCACCCTTGGGGGAGTCTGCCTCTCCCTATCTCTCTTCGCAGTCTCTCGCCGCTTCTCGCTGCAACCTTCATGCCCGAGGGGAAGCGAGTTATATTAAGGTGTACTACGCGGTGTGCCTCTCCACGCCGGCGGCGCCAGTCGTGCAGGCCTGAAGAGAGCCTGGTGGCTTCCAGCTAAGTATGCGCTACATGTAGCAGCAGGGAGCCTTGGCGCGGGCGGCAGCGCGCCGCTGCCAAATAGGCCGAATCCATCCATGTGCGGTGTCGCTGCCGCGGACGTGGCTCCTCTTGATAATCGCGTTAGCTCTGTTCCAGCCAGGTGTCCCTGACGTCTCTCTCAGAGGCCAGTGAGGTGATCCATCAAGTGGCTGTCTTTCTAGTAGTGCTCGTTGGCTCTGTTCCAGCCAGGTGTCCCTGACGTCTCTCTCAGAGGCCAGTGAGGTGATCCATCAATTGGCTGTCTTTCTAGTCGTGCTCGTTGGCTCTGTTCCAGCCAGGTGTCCCTGACGTCTCTCTCGGAGGCCAAAAAAAACCTCGGACATTTTACGAACTCCTGAATCGGATTTCTTTTCGGCGTGACGTGAGTTGCGGAATCCAGGCGAGGGAACCTGAAGAGCCGAGCTAAAGAGCCAAGACGCGCACCTCGGCGATGGACAGCTTCAGCGCTCCGCTGCTGGGTCCAGCCTCGGACGACGCCAAGAGGAGCGCTCGCAGGTGGCGCGCCGCCACTCTCGCGACCACGCTGCTCGCGCTGGCGCTCGCCGCCGCCGTTGCGGTGCTCGCCAACGAGCGCGCCGCGCTGCTGCAGCGCGGAGAGGCGGGCAGGGAGAAGGACGGCCCCACATACCAGTTCTCGGGGTCCAGCCTCGACGAGCAGTCCTGCACGGTGGCGGGCGTCGACGCCTCCGCCACGGGCCAGAAGCTGCAGTGCTGCAGCGGTCTCGCAGAGGTTGAGAAGCCGTGCTTCCAGCCAGAGGGCCTGTCGGTGTGCATCTTTTGCCTGCCTGCCGAGCAGGTGCCGGCCGCCTGCACGCCGGCCGGCAAGGACGTCTTCGCCAACGACGCCGGCGTCCACATGCCCTGCTGCCCGGGCTTTGCAGAGGTGCTTGGCCCGTGCCGCGGCACCGACATGTGCAACTTCTGCCAGCCCTCCTCCGTTGTCCCGGGGGCGCGGGCGGAGCACCCACCGGCAAAGGTGTCCATCGACCCGGCGACGCCGCAGGACGCGGTCGACAAGTACAAGGCGGACGGGCTCTCCCTCATCCTTTCGGACGAGTTCAAGGACATCGCGCGCACAAAGTCGGTCTTCGTGTTCGAGGACATCCCGTACGGCGTGCCGGGCAACACGGGGGACGTCAACATCGCCTCCATCTACTCCTCGGACACCATCTCGCTGCTGCCGGAGGGCGGCCTCCGCCTCTCCGCCTACCTGGCGCCCGAGGACGAGACGCGGTTTCTGCGCGGGTGGAACGGGACTTGGAACAAAAACTACGGCTCCGACGTCTCGCTCTGGAGCTGGCACGCGCCGAAGGTGACGTCTCGCGTCAACGGCCGCTTCCAGTACGGGTTTGTCGAGACGCGCATCAAGGCGCCCAAGGGGTACGGCCCGTGGCCCGCGGCCTGGCTCAACGGCTGCTACGGCTTCGTCGTCGAGTCCTCGGGCGAGCTGATGCTGCAGGAGGACTACCCATTC
>NW_005198243.1:726530-729953 GCF_000372725.1 Emiliania huxleyi CCMP1516 | reverse complement strand
TGTAGTAGCAGTCCTGGAAAGTCCAGAAGGGTTCGTTAAGCGCTCGCTCCGGTTCGGAGGAAGGTCTCTTCGGTGGGAAAGAATGTCTCTCCCTCGCGGTCGCCGTTGTTGGTGTCGCCGTTCGCAGCGCCGTTGCCCGCCGTCCGCTCGTACCTGTACCCGTCCCTGATATCGGGCATCGAGTCCTCGCACGCGTATTGGATAACAAAGTTGCATCGGACGTTGCCGTCGCGATCGCCGCAGCCGTGCTGGTTGGTCCACTCCAGATCGAGGTACGAGCTCTCGTAGTACTTGAGCTGGCCCTTGCCCGCTCCAGGCTTGTCATAGTCGTAGTTGTTGTTGGTGTCGCTGCAGCCGGGCGGCGCACAGTTGTCGCCAATCTGATACCCGCCGGCCTGCGGCGGCGGCGGAGGAGGTGAGGGTGGCGGAGAGAGAGGTGGCAGAGGCGGAGGCGATGGAATGCCCCGTTGTTTTCCGAGTCGAAGAGCCGGTCGGCATTCTGCCGGTTGTTGCCCACCTCGTTGAGCTTATTGTTGGAGCCGCGCGGGTGGTGCAGGTAGACGTCGGCTACAGCGGAGCGAGAGGCGAGCAGCAGGAGGAGGGAGAGAGCGATTCGACTCATGGACAGCGGCGAGTCGCCGCGAAACGACTCAACAACGTGAGCGCGCCAGCTGAAGTTCCCCGTTTAGCGAGCGTCCGGAGTGAATTGTGTCTGTGTTTTTGTTCTTGTGTGTGTGTGTGTGTGTAGAGATAAAACTTCTGATGCCATGCGTGACCTAGTAGTGTCCCCAGCTATGGGCGTGTCCATGTTGGAGCCAGGTGTGGTGTGGACGCGAGAATAGCTCCGCCGTTCATGGAGGCAACCGATGCGAGTCGACTGGTGTGTGTCGTCGTGGTTTCGTATCAAGAATACTCACTCACTCACTCACTCACCGGAGTGAATTGAGACCGTGTGTGAAGAAGCTCCAAGGCCTCCAGGACACGCACCTCACCCACGCATCATGCAAGCCACGGAACGCACCGCACGTTCGTTCTCGTCTCGAATGCCCCCTGCCCCGTTGTTTCTGCTCGCTGCCACTGAGCTCAACAAACAAAACGGTATTGCTAAAAATCTCTCTCTCTGAGCTCGGGTCAGGAGTGATCTATCACCCATAGCCGAAGCCACCCGTTCAGATTCTGCCCCGTTAGATGCCACGAAGATCATGCTCGCGTTTTAGCGGCTCAAGCGGCAAATTCATGGAGCTGGGCTCTGCGCCGAGGCGCAGCGAGACATGGAGCAGGTTTTTCGGGCGAAATCAAGGTGGACTGCTGCTCGCTCGCTGGCTCGCCGCTCGCTCGCTCGCTCGCTCGCTGTTGGCTAGGCCATGATTTCGCTGTTGCTTGCCTGCTCCGCCCGTATCGCATTGGTCGACCCACCCGACAGCCGCTCCAGCCGCCTGCCCGCGCCCGACGGGGATCTCGCGGTGCGGCCGGCGAGGCGGCTGACGCTGCTGCGAGGAGGCGGCGCGGACGGCTGGGAGCAGATCGGAGCCCGGCCGGTCTCGATCGACGAGGAGCGCGTCTTTGCGGGCCGCGCCTTCCCGATGACGCTCTCTCCGCTCCTGTCCGGCCGCACCACGCTCACTGAGTGGGCTGCCGAGCACCGAGAGGAGCTCCTCCAGCTGGTGCGCGAGAACGGTGCGGTCCTGCTACGCGGCTTCGGCGGGATGGAGACGCCGCAGGGCTTCTCGGACTTCGTCATGGGACTGCGGCTCGAGGAGTTCGGCATGGGCTGCTCGGCGGCGCCGCGCACCGAGGTCGCGCCCGGCGTCTTCACCGCCAATGAGGCTCCGCAGCGAGAGGAGACGCGCGTGTGCACTCTTCGAAGAGCGCGGCTCACACCTGCTGCCGTGCGGACAGGCGCCGCCGCAGGAGAAGATCCCGTTCCACCACGAGATGGCGCAGTGCGAGGACAAGCCCGCCTTCCTCTTCTTCTACTGCGAGTTTCCCGCCCAGACCGGCGGAGCCACCCCAATCATCCCCTCCAACGCCGTCGCGACCCACCTGCGCGAGGCGTGCGGCCACGCATTCTCGGCCGTGCGCCCGGCCACCTCTCGGCCACCCCTGGCAGTCTGTCGGCCGTCCCTCGGGCGCCTGACTCTCTCCTCCTTTCCCTGTGCGAGGCGCACCCCGCGGTCGCCCAGCGGCTCGCGGCCCGCGGCATCCGGTACGCGCGCACGCTGCCCGCGCAAGACGACCCTCTCTCGCCGATCGGAAAGTCGTGGCGGACGTCCTTCAACACCGACACGCGCCAGGGCGCCGAGGCGGCGATGGCGGCGGCCGGCACGACGTGGCGCTGGCACGGGAATGGCGGGCTACACGCCGCCGCAGTCCGCCGTGCGATGTGAGCAGCGTCTTCTTCACGCGGCGGTGCAGTGAGCAGGCGACCTGTACACCGAAACGAAGCAGATGCCCGCTCTCGTCGTGGACGGGCGGTCGGGCAAGGAGATGTTTTACAACGCGGTGATCGCGGCCATCACCGGCTGGGAGGACGGGCGCAACGACCCGCTCAAGGCGATCCGGTGCGGCGGCGGCGAGCGGCGGCTCGATGCCGAGGGCTGTGAACGGCGCCTCTTCACGGCGGCGGGTGTGGGCAGGTACGGAGACGGCGAGGAGCTCGACGGCGAGGCTGTGGCCGCGCTGCTCGAGACGGGGGAGTGGATGGCGGCCCACCGCGTCGCCTTTGCGTGGC
This sequence comes from Emiliania huxleyi CCMP1516, assembly GCF_000372725.1. Classification (NCBI taxonomy): domain Eukaryota; phylum Haptophyta; order Isochrysidales; family Noelaerhabdaceae; genus Emiliania; species Emiliania huxleyi. The sequence continues at coordinate 727,222 of NW_005198243.1, read as the reverse complement.
AGAGCGGCGACGTGCTCATCATCGACAACCAGGCGGCGATGCACTCGCGCGAGACCTTCACGCCGCCCCGCCGCATCCTCGCCTCCCTGTGGGGCGAGGCGCTCCGCCGCCCCGAGGGAAGGGCCGAGCCAGAGCGACAGTCCTCACGCTAGGGCATGGAAGCTACGGCGAAGGCGCACACTGTGGAAAACATACTGTGGCCGCCATTCTCTTCCGTCATCGTGGGTGGCGCGTGGCGCGCCTGGCGCGAGTTTCGGAGTGCTCTGTCTGTGGACAAATGTGCTCGAGTACAATTTGTGTGATCGATCTGGGGGCTAACGATTTTTTGCGATGGGACTCGAGCGTCTGACGTTTACACCTTCAAACCACGACACACAACCCGGATTTTGCCTTCCGAGAGCACCATCATCGGGCCATTGCGTATTCATCCTTGCCACCGACGTGCGGTGCTAACGACCCTCTGCCGCCGCCCCCACGCCGCCGCTCGCCGCACCTCCGCCCTCCGCAGCGCCGCCCCCTGCGTCGCCCTCGGCCACCTCGTCGTCGAGAGACCCCACCTGCATCCCAGAGAAGCGCCGGTGCGGTGAGCCGAAGCTCTCTCGTCTCCGCTGCACTCCCTCTCCCCCTCCCCTCCCCTCCAAGGGGGTGAGGGGGGTGGGTGGTTGTGAGGCTCTGCTTGTGGTTGGCCGCCG
>NW_005198243.1:711683-726430 GCF_000372725.1 Emiliania huxleyi CCMP1516 | reverse complement strand
GCGGGCGGTGGGTGGGCGGAGCGGGCGAGAGGCGGCAGGGCGGACATAGGCTGGCGCAGGGCGGGTCCGGGCACTCGCCGTGGGAGGGAGAGCGGCCACTGCGGGGTGGGTGTGCGGGCCGGCGGGGAAGGGCGCCTTCGACCATCACCATCTCGCCGGGGACGAGCTGAGGAGGCCGGGAGGGAGGGAGAGGCGGCAGGGCGTCAACAAGCAGGCGGCGCCGTCTCGCGGGCAAGAGGGGCGGGAGCGGGGCCACAGCCTCTCCTCTCGCCGTCAGAGCCGCCGCGGCGCCGCGCTCTCGCACACGCGCGCGCCCAGGGCGGGCGGGGCTTGCGTCCGGGGGTTGCTGCGGCGGGTGCTTCCTGCTCTGCAATGAGCGCGAGCGAGCCACGGGCGCGCACGCGCCACCTCATTCGCGGCGGTGGCCGCTTGTCGCTGAGAGCCTGCCACTCGGAGAAGCGCGGCACGGTCGAGCTGAGCCAGAAGTAGCAGGTTGGCCGCCTCAATGGCGGCAGGCTCTCTGCAGAGGCTTCGGCTGCCTCTGCGGCGGCGGCGACAGCGCTGTCTCCGCTCGCGTCTGCCTTATCCACGCCCTCGAGGCGCGGCGTCGACTGCACGCGCCCATAGATGATGAGCTTGTGGTAGGAGCGCGGCCGCGCAGCCGGCCGCAACCGACCAGCAGCGGCGAGGCGAGCTGCTGCTGAGGACGCCGCGCGGGCGAACATTCTTCTTCAAAAGAAGAAAGAGGTTTGGGGCGGCATCAAGGTCGCGGCGAGAATCGGCGAGAGACTGCGAAGAGAGATAGGAAGAGGCGGACGCCCAAGCGTGGGCGACGGCTAGCGCACCACACACCTCTCCTTAAAATCCCTGTGTGGTGGCGGCGTGCCGTCCTCCCATCCCTCCCTTGGCCTTGCGCCTTGGGTTCTCTGTTCTTTCTTTCTTTCTTTTAACACAGGCAAACTACCGCCAAAAAGATTCTCTGCTTGCTTCGTTTTTCTAATTCTATATCTTTGAAAACTGCTAATTTGTCCCGTCGCGGGCTTTTCCCAGGCTCATGCTGCCCCCTCTCGCTAATTCTGGCCACAGCTCACGCACACAACCGCCACACGCACACAGCTCACAGGGCGCCCCCGCTGTGCGAGGTCCGCACACGGCGGTCGGCGCGGCACACAATGCGGGCGTCTCTCAGTTTGCGCGCACCGACGCGATCGTGTCCTCCGCCTTGGTCACGCCGCGGCTGACGTACGGCGCCGCGCGGAAGACGATCTCGGGGTAGAGCAGCACCGCCGCGCCGCCGCCGCCGAGGAGGGAGTTGCGCGCAACGAGCCGAAGCTGCGCAGGAGGGAGGGCGCGAGGTGTGTGGCGCGATGTGGCGGCGTGCGTGGTGCGTGGCAGTGCGTGTTTGAAGGAGCCGCCGGCCCGCGCGCGTGGCTGTTTTGCGTGCGCGTGCGCTCGTGCGGTGTGCGCGCGCGTGTCGGTGGGCGGCGCGAGGGTGGTGGCGAGGCGTCCGCACCGCAGTGAGCTTGCTTGTGCGGAGGTGCGCGAGCGCGGGCAGGACGGAGACTCCGGTGGCGGCGGCGACAATCACGGCGGGGTACTGCCGCCGGAAGGCGAGCAGCGCGGCCCAGTGCTCTGCGCGGGTAGCGCGGAGTGGCGTCGAGTGGGTGGTCGTGCGGTGGGTGGGCTGATTGGTTGGGGTGAGTGAGGCAGCGCGTGAGCGAGAGGCAGCTGGGATGAGGGGTGGGTGCGAGCGGGAAAGGTCCCCTGGGGGGTGGGGGGTGAGTGGGGGAACGGGCGCGATGGGCTTTGCGGGTGCGCGGCGTGTCACTGCACACCCTTGCTCGCATCTGACGGCTGCAGCGTCGCCGTCACCTGCCGCTCGACTGTCTCTGTCGACACCTGAGGCCGGCGGGTTGGAGCCGCGGTAGGGAGCAGGGCCGCTGCAAAGGGTGCGGCCGAGGCTTCGGCGCGCGGGCGCGGCTGCCTTTGCCGTCGACGTGAACTCCCACGCCGACTTGCGGAAGGAGCTGACGCGCTCGCGCAGCGCGGGCATCGCCACGACATAGTCGTGCGCCTGCTGCAGCCACTCCCACTGGGCCATGATCTCTTGGAAGAGCGTCGGAGGCGCTGCGTCCTGCAGAGGAGGCGCTGCGTCCTGGCTGCTGGGCTCGCCCATGCTCGCCGCAGCCTTCAGCGCGAGGCTTGCAACGCCGAAGTGCGGCCGTGTTGGGGTCAAGAAAAAAATCGCTGGATGGGGGGTGGGGGGTGTTGTGTGTGCGGCGGTGGTTGTAGGTATATTGTTGGCAAATCAAGACACAGAGCTCACACAGAATCACAGCGGGAGGAAAGCGGCGAGTCGCAATTCCAGGGGTCGTTGTGGCGGGCCACCCTGTCCAGAGAGGCATGGATGCCAATCTGGGGTCTCTCGACCGAGTCTATGAGCCCTGGCCGCCTCCCGATCTTGGTGGTAAGGCCGCAGCCGAACAGGGCGACGGAGATGGCGCGGGAGAGTACGGGTGTTCCAGGGGATCACGACACGCACCGACCCTTCACGAGCCGAAAGGCCGTGCCCGGCGTGCAAGGGGCACGGTAATCCGGTGGTGGGTGGTGGTGGGTTGGGTCCGTGGAAAGCCGTCTCTCCGCAGGCTTCGGGCTATCTCGAGCAGAGCGAATAGCATCATTCCGTCTCGTCGTTGTCAGAAAGAAAGAAAGAAAAGACAGCAAGGGAGGGATGGGAGGACGGCACGCCGCCACCACACAGGGATTTTAAATCCGCGAAATGAGAAGCTGATGGAGTTGCGGGTCCAGCTTGATGCAATGACGAAATCGCAGCAGCAGCAGCAGCAGCCCAAGAGGTCGAGGTTGCGTTCAATCTGGTGAGTGAGGGCCATATCGGTACACGTAGGGTCCTAGTCGTAGAGCCGTGAGGTACAAGGTGTAAGGTAAAGCAAGGTAAACGTGCCGCGCAGCGCTATTTCTTTATTTCCGACGTCATCCGCTCCAGCCTCGTCTGCCTCCTCGGCCTCGTGGCAGTCACGAACGGCCTGAAGCTCGGCGCGCGCGCGTCGCGTACGCGGAGCGCGGCGATCATGCAGTTTGACTTTCTGAAGAATATGATGCCAAAGCAGCGACCGACGGTGTGCGCCTCTCTCGGCCCTCCTCCTGTCCTCACACAACCTCTCTCAGCCCTCCTCCCCACACAACCTCTCTCAGCCCTCCTCCTCTCCTCGCACTTGCAGCGTCAGCGCGGGGGCTAAAAGCTAAAACGAAAAGGCCCCACCGCCTTTCCGCCTACGCGAGGGTGCCTAACCATGTACAAGGCGGTTTGAAGATTTGTTTTATCGTTTTTCACTGCGCCCTTCGCTGTTCATTTGCGAGAGAGGTTCTTCCCGCCATTCTCTCGCCATTCTCTCGCCATTCTCTCGCCATTCTTCCTCCGTTCAGATGTAATTCGCCCGCTTTTCAAATACATTTTGTGGCGCTTTCAAGAGATTTTTTATCGCAAATTTAGTGCTCTTCATGGCAGTTTAAGGCAAGCGTGCCTTATCCTGGCTGGGTCCGGCGTGGTCGGGAGCCCTCGACTCCTCGGCTTAGGCTGTACCCATGTTTCCTCGCTCACCCCGTCTCGTTTCCGTGTTTCTCTACAGCACCCTCTCGTTTCCTCTCTAGTTTCCCGAGGAAACTCCGCGAAAACCGTCAAATCTCTTTGTCAATTTCACGGGCTGAGCCGAGTCTGAGGCTGGTTTGGGCCCAAAATCAGCCGACTCTCGGCAAAATACCGGGTATTTTGCGGGTACCTGGAAGACCCCGGGTATACCTGGAAAATACCCGGTATTTTGCCGGTTTCCTCGGTTTCGCCTCAGATTTTGGCCCAGACCAGCTCTCAGACACAAGGGAAACTCGAGAGTTGCCAGAATGGAGCACCAAACACCCTCTGGCCCTGGAAATTTCCGGAAACGAAAAGTGCTGGGGACCCTCTCGTTTCCTTTTTGGTTTCCGGAAACATGGGTACAGGCCAATCCTCGGCGAGCTCTTTCCTGCCTCAATGACATTGCAACAATGAACGCGTCTTACTTAGCCCTTAGCTGTCTAGAGCACGTCTTGCTACTATATGCACCACAACAAAACTCCCTCAAAGTCGTGAATTCTTCTTCCGCGTTTCGTGGCCATAGGCGCGCGGGGCGAGGAGACACATGGCCGGGAATGAGCCCTTGCTCATCGCGTGCAGGCAGGGTCCCACTCTTCGCAGCACTCGGAGCTGCTCGGCATTGATTCCCTCATCATGAAATGTGGGATCTGTGGAAGCCAGATCATGGTCCTTATCCTAAGCCCGCGACACTACTCACTGGGCGGTGCGGGTGCTTAGCAGCAGCAGTGTTCCTGCCCAACCTGCCCATAAATTGGCCTGTAGGGGCTTGAATTTAGCGTCGGTGCGGTAACTTCAAGGCAAACCGTGTCGCCAGACATGTTTGTGAAACGCGGTTCAACGTTGTGTAAACGTGTCTTGAATGGCGGCTGAAAGGCGGGGGAAGGGGGAAGAGCGGGTGAAGGGAGGGCGAAAGGAGGGAATATGACGGCTGATAAGCGGTAAGATCGGCGCTAAACAGGCGATAAACGCAATTTAAATTTATTTCTAGGGCGGTAAATTCACGCTTACGGCTTAGGCATCGTCCCCTCCCTACGGCCTTAGCTTTTGCCAGTTGCGGATATGCGCCTCTTCTGTCTTCTCTATAGACTATACCCATGTACCAATACCAAGGTACCACACATGGGCCATATACCAGAGCGAGAGCTAGACATTTTTTATATTGACGCATGGTATGGACGCAACAGCCAACACATATGGGGATACAGATTACAGTCACCAAAGGGGATACCCAGTTCTATACTCCGTCCCAGCCGGCGCCGCGGCACCCATTTGTGCTTGCAGCGCCGCGATCTGCGAGGCTTGCTGCTCCATCTGCGAGGCCTGCTGCTCCACCAACCCGCGCAGCGCCTCGAGCGCTGCCCCCTGCGCCTGCGCCTGCGTGCCCTGCGCGACAATATTCTCGGCCATGAAGGACATGACGTGCTGCGGGGTGCCGCCCAAGCCGGAGGGCGCGTAGTTGCTCGCGTCGGGCTCGAAGGCGCAGTCGTGCGGCCAGTCGGCGCCGTCCCAGAGGCCGGCGAGCCGCTCGAGGAAGAGCGCAGAGTACTTGAAGCCCCACGTCTCTCCGAGCGGCGAGAGCAGGTCAGTCGAGGGCGGGAAGGCGAGCCAGCCGGGCACCTGTGCACGGCTCGAGGCGTGAAGCGCGGGTGCGTGGGGGGGGGGAGGGAGGGGGGAGGGGGGGCGCCTCGGGCGCGCAGACGCAGGGGAAGAGGAAGCAGCCGTAGCGCACCACGAATAGGGAGGTGCAGAGCAGCACCGTGCCGATGCTCGTGAGGGAGAGGCAAGGGCCTGGAGGGGCAGGCAGGGAAGGGGGAGGGGGTGAGCATCGTGCCCCGCACGCCTGCGCCCCTCGCGAGAGGACAAGTGGCCGTGGACTGCACACGCTCCTCCTCGAGGGCTGGTTGGAAGACTAGCGGCCCGTGCTTCCGCATCTAAGAGGCACGGGACCGGTGTGTGGCGGGCAGACCGAGGGGCCGTCGATGCACCACGGGATGGCCTGCCGCGCCGAGAACAGAGAGGAGCCGTTAGACTGCTGGCCTACTTGCCTGCCGCGCCGAGACCGCCGAGGCATGCAGCCGAGGTCTCGCCGAGGTGCAGCGGAGATGCGACGGCGCAAGGCCCGTCCGACCGAGTCGGTGACCAGGACGTGTCTGGGGACGTGTCTCGGAAGTGCCTCTCTGCGCGCGTGCTCGCCTGCCAGCAGATCTCGAAGTAGAAGGCGGAGATGGGCACGACCCAGAGGAGGAGGGTCGAGAGGGTGTACTGCGTGAGGACGACGAGCAGGGCGGAGACGCCGAGCGTCCACCACAGGTAGACGTACGTCATACTCAGCTGTGTGACCGGCACGCGCGCCCCCACCACGTACGCGGACAGCACGCCGAAGAGGGGCGTGTTGGGCGTGTAGAAGCCGAGGCAGCCGACGAAGAAGACGATGGAGTAGGCGAACTGCGAAAAGGCGGGGATGAAGCGGAAGATGAGGAAGACGATGATGGCGTCCTGCGGCGGGTGTAGCGGCCATCAGCCGGGCGGAAAGTGGGCAAGGATGGAGAGGCGGAGGGGTAGGGCGAGGCATGTCTCGGCCCTCTGGCGCGGTGGAATGCGGCGCGGGTGCGGTGTGTGGGCGGTATCGGAAGCTTCTCGGAAGGGTCGCCTGGAGCGCCGTCCCCGACGACCCGATGACGATGATTGCGGGGATGGCGACGACGATGTAGGCGGGGACGATGACTCCTTTGACGGTCGTGACGACGCACCAAAAGACAAGTGTGCAGTAGGCGTAGGTCTGGCCCTCGTACCGGCTGGCCAGCGAGCGCAGCTGGATGCGAAGCAGCGCGTGGCTCTGGATGTACTGCGTGCCGACGGGGCTGTTCCCAAACGCGGTGCCGATAACGAGCAGCAGGATGACCAGCGGCAGCACGATCGCCTCTGTGTTTTGCCACACGTAGCCGATCGGGTCGTCGCGCGCCTGGTTCTGCGTGTTCTCGATCGAGTACTTGCGCGTCTTGTGCGGCGCCTGTCGCACTAGCCCCGTGAGCAGGCCATCCAGCAGGGCGATCTCGAGGAAGAGGGTGAGGACCGCGACGACGACGGCGGCCCACGAGTGGAGCTGGCAGCCGAGGGCTTGGTACCACATCATCTGCGTCACCGGCCACGAGCAGCGGCAGCCGAGCCAGTTGATCATGAAGCCGCTTGTGCCGTTGCCGTACACGGACGCCGGTTGCGGCTCGTTCAGTCCTGGCGAGCCGTCGTCCTGCTGGACGGATTGGTACGGGTTCTCGACCGCGTTGTTGATGCCAAGGTCGGCGAGGTAGCGGGTGATGGATGCCCACTGCGAGAATATGTAGATGTCCGGCGTGATCTGCAACAGGCTCCCGTCGCTGCGCCTCGCGATGTAGTCGTTTTTTCCCGTTTTCGTCCAACTACCGCCGTCGGGGTTCAAGAGCTGCGGCAGGCTGACGATCACCGCGGGCAGCACCTCGTTTGGCTGCGGCAAGTCGTACGTCGGGAAGGTGAGGTACGGCTCGCCGCTGTGCTCGCCGCTGCCTCCATTGAGATACGGCAGCGCTGGCTTGCCCAGCGCGTCAAGAAGCTCCGCCATACCCGCGGAGGCGGCTGTCGAGGCAGCTGAGCCCGATAGGCCGGCCGGCGACGGCAGCGGGTCGGGGAAGCGTCGGCGAGCGAGAAGCTGGGTTGCGCTGCGCAATGCGCCAAGCAACAAGGAGAGGTGGCTCAGAAGAAATATTCGGCTATAGTTGCCGCAAGCCAGCTGCGCAAGGCCGTCGATGTGGCTTATTCTGCACTCACTTCCTACACACATGCACATGCACATGTGCATGTGCACTCAAACTAACACAGCAGCTCGTCTGCCCTAGTGGCCCCTAACTAGCCTACCACCTACCAAATCCATGCTACACACTGCGCCTGCCACAAAGCGCTCTACACAGGTTCTGTACTCGGACATGCATGGCTAACACATGCCCCGACCCAGGGCTATGCGAGCGCGTTTGAGTTGTCACCGCTTCCTAGATGTAGCCCGCACAGCCGGCCGCCAGCGCTGCCTCGTACGCCGTCCACAGACAGAGATGGCAAGGGCCAGGCACCAGATCCCGAGGAGGATCGCGTTTGTGAGGAAGAGCGGGCTGCGGGCGCCCGCTTCGGGGTGCTCCTCGGCCTGGCAGTCGGCGTCGATGCACATGGAGAGGGTGAGGAACGGCAGCGTGATGCACGCGAGCAGGAAGGTCGGGACCAGAATTCGAATGGCGAAGAGGTCCTGCATGTCGTCCTCTTCTCGGCCTGTGAGCTCCTCGCACAACATAAGGATGGCAGCGAGCCACGTAGCGAGCCCTGGCCAGTTCCGCTTCGCCCACGCGGAAGGGCTGCAAGTGGCGCTGGGAGGCTTCGCTGCCGGCTGGCTCGCTTGGAACGCGTCCTCCTTCGCTCTGTGGCCGAAGCGGCGGCCGGCCGTGATGGTCGTGAGGAAGGATGCAGCCTGGTAGGTGGTGCAGACGATGAAGAAAACGGAAAGCCACGTTGGTACCTTTGACACTACCCCTTCGGTCATCAGCACGACCGTGGCGAGCACGGTGGTGATGGCGAGGCCAGCGCGGTCCATATTACCGCTCTCCTGGCAGCGCGAGAGGGTACGCCGAGCAGGTGAGAAGGGGGCGGCAAGGGGGCGGCGAGGCTTGGGGGCGGGGGCGGGCGGGCCTCCGGGATCCAAAATTGCATCATCGAGAGAATAACAAGCAGCCAGGCCATCATCACATAGGAGGTGATGATGTACGATGGTTCGCGCGTGATCTTGAAGGTGTAGGTGACCAGCGGCTGCGCAAAGGACATCGCGGAGTGCTGCATGTCGGTTTCCCCCTCGTGGATGCCGACTGAGGCCGGGCTGCACCGTGACTTGTTGCAAACCCTTTCAAGCGCAAACCCTTCTGGTTGCGAACTGATCGAGAAACCGAAGCCGGCAAGATGAACCTTAGTAACCTCCACGTCGGTTGTGATGTTGAAGGAGCACGTGTGGATGTCGTAGGGGTAAGGACTGATGCTCATAGGGCTGCAGTCAAACTCGCCGGTGACTTTCTGCGACCACGTGACCACGCCGTCATGGCGCACGGTCACTAGAGTCTCCCCAGCGTCCCGCTCTACCACCTCGGAGAGGTGGTTTTGCACAAAAAGATTTGGCGTCCAAACCTCATCATAGCCCACCTGGAGAGTGAGAGAGTGAGAGAGTGAGAGAGTGAGAGAGTGAGAATGGTGAGCGTTAGTGTGAGAGTGAGAGAGACCTGGATGGTGAGCGTTAGTGTGAGAGTGAGAGAGACCTGGATGGTGAGCGTTAGTGTGAGAGTGAGAGAGACCTGGATGGTGCCATTGAACTGTTCATCAGACCACTCCAGCCGCGTGTCAGACCACGAAGTCTTCATCCAAAAGGTGGCCTGAAACGTGTTGGCCGGGACGGAAATCTCCTGGACCACCACCTGGTGCACGCCAACGTAGACCACGGTGGCATGGGAGGTTTGGGAGGCCGTTGTCGGCAGCGGGCGTACCGCGGAGTTATATGCACTGCCGAGCACCTTGCTCAAGATATGACCCTCGGCGTCGGAGGGAATTAGCAGTGAGGAGGAGAGGAGAGTAAACCCCTCCATGCCTGGAACGTCCGCCTTTACGTCTGCCGTCGTCATCCAACCATTTTGTGAGGCCATCTCCAGCGCGGTCGACAATGACCTCCACATGCCCTTCCTTGCATGGTTAATCATGGGATCTACAGTTGCAAAGACGCTGTCATCGTCGAGGTAGGGACGAATGAATTCATCATTGCCGAAGCCGTTGACAAACAGGCTGCGAGCTCGATAGGGAGGCAACCGCACATTCGCTGCCGTCACCGCCCCAATCGCATGCCTGTCCGACGTAGTGAGCACCGCGTTGATGGTGTCGTCGGCGAGGAACATGGCCTCCATATATCTCCGCGCTGTCGACTCGGTCCAACCGCTAAGTCGGACTGATGCAACAATCACGACTTCGGAAGCCTCGCAGCCGGCCTGGAAGCCGAGAATGGCGTTGTCAATGCGGCCGTCGGCTTCCCTATCCAGAGAATACAGGGTCGCGAGCCTCAGCGGTGCCGATGATGTACTGCCCCAGCGGCGGCAGAGTTCTCCTCCGAGCTGTTGGCCGCCCTGATTAAGGTTTGCCTCGAGTTTGAGCAGAAAATGCTGGCTGAAGTTGACGTGCTGCTCGAATCCCGCGCCAGCGTTGAAGACGAACACTGCGACGCCTTCCCTCGCCACGCGCGCAAGCGCTTCGATCTTGTCTGGTTGAACGCCGGGTGAACCCACGAGAGCCACCCGTCCAGAGGCAGACCGACGGGCACGAGCGATGATGGGATCGAGGATGGTGTTCATGGTCTCTGCGTCATTCGACCTTGAGAAGCAGGTTAAGGTGGCGCGGTTAGGTATGCTGCCGTTCGCCGCCACGGCGGTCGGAAAAAAATGAGGAGCGCGCGCGTCCTCGCTGCCTGGGAAGGAGAAGGGGACGGAATCCGCGCAGGGCAAGACTATATGGACCTCTGTAATCTGCGCGCCGGTGGCCCAGGCCAGCGAGGGCAGCAAAGCTAGCATGACCGCGCGCGTATAGCGTGGGGGGACGGACGCTAATAATTCGCGGTGTTGTTGTCTCTCTCCTCATTCGCACGCACTCCTCTCATTCGCACGTACGTCTCTCTCTCTCTCTCTCTCTCTCTCTCTATACTAGTGTGGACCTGCGGCGGTACCCGTCTCTGTTGTTCGGGCAGTGAGAGACGCAGGATCTGCACGCCAAAGTGGGCCACTCCGCATTTGCATTTTGGTTTTGGGTTGGTCGGAGATCATCCATCAGCACTCATGTCTCATCAGTCAGTCACGTCAGTCAAAGCAGTCGTGGCACGTGGAGCAGTCGCTGCATGCAACGGCGCCGCCACACGCTCCGGACGACCCCGACAACCGACACACCACGCACAATGGGAGGCTATCGCGCACGATCGGGCATCGCGCCGCAAACAACTCGCCGCACAGATGGGGGGGAGGCAGAATCCCACACACACCGGAGCAGCACAGACACCTTACACGTCAGCGCTCGCTCGATGTGGCCGGCGCTCTCCCCTCGGTCCTATCTCGCCTTTTCAACGGCGGCGTGCGGCCACGCGCCGCGCCGAGCCGGTCTCGGCGGGAGACCTCGGAGCCGCACGCGATGCGGGCATGCGCGATGGCTCCGTTGGCTCCGTGCCTAAGGCAGATCGATTAGGGTGTGAGCTGCGGCAGCCACCGTTTCTGTACCCGCTCGATCACGTGCAGGCCGTCGGAGGCCGCGCTGGATGGCCCAGGGCCGGCGGCGGTGAAGGCGTCCGTCGATGAAGGGATGTCGTCGAGGGAGCCATCGTCCTCCGTGCCTGGTGCACCGGTCCAGTTGTCGGAGTTCGAGATCGCAGTCGACTTGGAGAGTGTGTTCGGCCCGTTGACGAACTCACGGAATGTGAGCGACTTGGTGCACGCTGGGTCGAGCATCATGACTCGCACCTCATCCTGGGCGAGGAACTCGCCCAGGGACCAGCTGTTGGCGTCGCCGTTTTGATCGAGCTGCATCCACTGCATGGTTTCGTAGTCAAGCGTAAACGCCCAGGAGTTGGTGCCTGGGTGACTTGCTGATGAGAGCGCCTTCCAGGCGGGTAGTCGTGCCCCTCACCTAAGGTCATGCGGCGGCGTCAGAGGGGGGGAAGGGGCGCGAAGCGTGAACATGGAGGCAAGCAGGTGGTGGGCTGCACCTGGCCAAAGCCGGCGACCTCGAAGTTGTCGTAGCTTGTGCGGATATCGCTGAGCGTGAGAGGGACCGGATCGGCAACAGCATGGGCGGCCGCGTCAGCGGCCGGAGAGGCCGGAGAGCCATCCGACGGAGGCCGGTCGTGCATCGGCGCGTCAGCCGCAGGGGCCGGGGGGGCGGCGGCATCCATCGCTGCGGGTCGCTGCGGGCCGACGATTGTGGACGGAGGCCGACTGAAGCTGGGACGTTCTACGGTTAAACCAAGAGCGTCGGCGCGGACACGAGAGACTTATAAGGGTAGATATCTATCTATCTCTCTTTCTTTCTCTCTCTCACACACACATTCTATTCGCATACTTACTCCATCCATACACACACACACACACATACAGTACTTACTCATACGAAAACGCTCACAATCTCACATCAACAATGAGGTACCATGCGGCGGGTTACAGCCAGCATTGGCACAAATTACTACTCCGTAGAGCGTAGTGTGAATTGAAAAATGTTCAGTTTTCAAAGGCAAAACACGACGCTCCTGTCTGCGGTTGGTGCACACCCCTCACACTGACACACTCACACATAGAGTACGGGGTGTGGAGGGTGGGTTGACCAGGGGTTGAAAGTAAACACGGGTCTCCGAGGGTTAGCTCCGCGCTCCAGGTTTCCCCTAGCAGCAGAACGCCCCCTCTACTCGGAGCTAGTAAACACTCGACACGGGGACTCGACGCCCACCCACACCCGGCGCCTCACCACTCCGGACCCCTCTTCGTGGTCTCCCAACTTTCACTCCGGGGCGTCTTCCTCCACCTCTCGGTCCTTCCTTCTGGTCGCATCCCGATAGTTGTGCGACGGGCGCGGGGCCCGACCTCCCCTCCTAGCCTTTTGAGAGCGTCGAGTCTTTTGAGAACCTTTTTCCATCGCCACTTGATTGCATCTTTGCTTCGTTTGGTGGCGGATTCGAACGGCCACTGCTCTGCCACCTTTGGCAACGAGATGCCGTCTCGAACGTGGCGCAGCAGCACGAAGGCATCCATCTCCGGACGCCACGGGACGGCGCTGTGCTTCGATCGGCCGGATGCGTGGACGGCCATGAGGCTGCGACGCAGAGCACCGGGAAGAGGTGAAATGTAGTCCTCTTGCACCACTGGGTCGGACGAGAAGGGACCGCCGATCATGGCAGCGAGAGCGTAGAGGAGCAACCTGTGCATCGCCAGCACAGAGCCAGCAAAGCCGCCTCGAATCGGTGAGGGGATCGTGGCGGCGATCGCTGGACGTGTCCCTTCGACGGCGAACTCCACCCCCTTGGGGCTTTTGGAAAAATGCTTCCCAGAAGACTTGAGTTGTCAAGAGCGTCGGCGCGGACACGAGAGACTTATAAGGGTAGATATCTATCTATCTCTCTTTCTTTCTCTCTCTCTCACACACATTCTATTCGCATACTTACTCCATCCATACACACACACACAACAACAACAACATTTGTTTGGTATTGCTAAAAATCTCTCTCACACACACACATACAGTACTTACTCATACGAAAACGCTCACAATCTCACATCAACAATGAGGTACCATGCGGCGGGTTACAGCCAGCATTGGCACAAATTACTACTCCGTAGAGCGTAGTGTGAATTGAAAAATGTTCAGTTTTCAAAGGCAAAACACGACGCTCCTGTCTGCGGTTGGTGCACACCCCTCACACTGACACACTCACACATAGAGTACGGGGTGTGGAGGGTGGGTTGACCAGGGGTTGTGCGCCGGGCCCTCCTGCTCGGCTCCAGCGAGTGGACAAGTGTTGTCATCAACAGAGTAGAAGAATCTGACCTCGGGGCCGATGTGACCAAGCGCTGGTAGTGTGGTTTTACCTCACACCCATGGTCTCACAGTGTGCCGGCAGTCGCCGAGCAGTGTCGCTCACACAAGCCGCAGCACAAGTGACTGAGGGCTAGTGAGGGCGAGCCCATCGCTGTGACAGCTGTGGCAGCCGCACAGAGTAGGCTGTGCCAACTGTGCAGAGTGTGTGAGCAGCAGAGGAGCTGCTCTCCAGGCTTCAGGCGCAAAGAGCTGCATGCCACCGAAGGCGCTGTCGAGTTCGCCGAGAGCGGCGCAGGTTGGAGGACACCGTCACCGACGAGCGCGTTGGACTTTTCACTCCGGACAAAGACGGCGACACGCACACGAGCTGCGGCCGTGTCGCCGTCATAGTGGCGAGGCGCGGGACCGTCTGTGGCGAAGTGGGTCGCGTCCTCCGATTTCCGTCAACTCAGCATCCACACCCTCTATCCCAGGCTATTCCCAAAACTTTAGGTTGCGCGCACGTCTCCCAGCGCGTGCAGCGAGCTATAGGATCTCCGCTTTTCCGTTGCGAATTGAACCCTTGGTGCGCGGCTTCATTAATTCTTGGCGCAAATATAAGAGTAGAAAATAATAAAAGAAAATCGCACACTCTAGTCTCTCGACGGCTTTACTCCAGGACGACAAAATATCAAAATAACCTTGATCGAGAGACGAGAGAGAGCCGTGGCGCTTGATCGGCGGACGGCGCGTCGGCGCGCGAGAGCTGCATGCCGCTCGCGTAGCGTGCAAACCCGTCGAGCGTCGACGAACCTTAGCGGCCGCACCCGTGCCACGCCCAACCCCCCAAGCAATCCCCCCCCCCCCCCCTCGCCTCACTTTGCGTGCTCGCGCTCGCACGCCAGGATCCAGTCGACCGCCTCGGCGACGCCCGCCACCACGGTGGTCGCGCCGTTCGTCTCGTCGCCGTCCTTGTAGACGCCCGTCTTGACGAGCACGCCCTTCCACGCCGTGTCGTTGCCCTTGGCCTTGTGGAAGATGTTTGCGCGCCGCACCCCCTCGATGTCCGACGCCGGGTTGTCGCCGACCATGTAGAAGCGCTCGGCACGCGCCCCCCCCGCCGCCTGCTCACAGCCGGGTGTTTGGCGTGAAGAGCGCGCCATTTCCCTTGGGTCGGGGGGCGAGCCTCGGGCGGCGCGCCGGCGCGCTGGCGAACGCGCGGAGCCGCTCCTCGAGGAAGCGGAAGGTCGCCTGGGGAGGCGTCGAGGAGATGTCGAGGAGACGTCTTTTGGGGGCGTGTGTGGAGGGCATTTTCTCCCTTCCCCCCCTCCTTTGCTGTTCTTTTATACCTTTTTTATTTTTTTGTGTCCGATTTGTTTTCTTCTCCTTGCTTTCTCTGCCTTTTTGTTCTTTCTTTCTCCTTCTTTTTTTCTTTGTTTTTCCTTTTCTTCTCCCCTTTTCCCTTTTTTTTTCTTTTTTTTTTCTCGGTCGTCCCTTTTTTTCCTTTTAT
>NW_005198243.1:710651-711583 GCF_000372725.1 Emiliania huxleyi CCMP1516 | reverse complement strand
ACCTCAGCTGGATCTCGGCTGGATCTCGGCTGGACCTCGGCTGGATCTCGGCTGCACCTTGGCTGGATCTCGGCTGGATCTCGGCTGGATCTCGGCTGGATCTCGGCTAGATCTCGCGCCATCTCGTCGTGCGTCTCCTCGGGCACACGCAGCGAGCGCAGCCTCGTGTGGTACAGCGCCTGGAGGAGGCGCAGGCGAGATACAGGCTGAGATACAGGCCGAGATATCCCCGAGATTGCAGCCGAGATCGCAGCAGCCTCGTGGGATGGCGGCTAGATGCAGCCGAGATGTCAGGCAGCCCCGACATCGGCTTCGGCGGTGCGTGAGTGTGTGTGCATGTGCGTGCGTGCGTGTGTGTGTGTGTGTGCATGTGTGTGTGCATGTGCATGTGCATGTGTGTGTGTGTGTGTGTGTGTGTGTGTGTGTGTGTGTGTGTGTGTGTGGCGGGCCTTGAGAGCGATCTTAAAGGCACCCTGGCCAAAGCGCGGGTACGGGTGCTGCGCCTGCAGAGGGAGGGAGAGGGGGGCGCACCATGGCTGGGGGCGGCAGCGGCGTCGAGGTCTCGAGGTCTCGAGGTCTCGAGGTGGCGTGAGGCACGAGGCGTGAGGCGTGAGGCGTGAGGCACGCGTCCAGCAGGCGCGCTGCGGCTTGGACGCCCTGGCTCGTAGAGTGATCTCGGCTCATCTCGGCGCATCTCGGCTCATCTCGGCGCATCTCGGCGCATCTCGGCGCATCTCGGCGCATCTCGGCTGGCCTTCCACAGCACGTCTGGGTTGGAGAAGTGGACGGGCACGGGCGGCACCGACGGGTCGTACTCGCTGATTGCCTGCGGGGAGAGATGGGTGAGAGATGGGTGAGAGATGGGTGAGAGATGGGTGAGAGATGGGTGAGAGATGGGGAGATATGGGGAGATCTAGGTCGTACTCGCGGAT
>NW_005198243.1:705534-709547 GCF_000372725.1 Emiliania huxleyi CCMP1516 | reverse complement strand
CCAGGTCAGGCACGCACATCACCAGCACCGCCGCAAAGGGGTCAGTGTCGTCCGCGTCGGCGGCGGGCGGCTGCTGCGAGCGCTGCGCCGACCCCATCGCGCCGGTGGTCTTGTTGTCGACCGCCTGCAAGCAGGCTCCGCCGCAGGTCCCGGGGAGAGGCTACGCACATAGCCGGCCGCTCTTCGCCGTCGGCCGCACAGTGTGCGAGCCGCCGTCCTCCTTGGCTTGGCGGAAGGGGTTGAGCGTCGAGTGGCGGCGCGCGTAATCCTGGTAGTGCACCGCCCGCCTCAGCCCGTACGACTCGGCCACCTGCGTCACCTTGTCGTACGGGTCACCCACCAGCAGCACACGCCGATTCGCGAGCTCGGCACCGAGCGCGCGCTTCCAGGGCGAGTAGGAGAGGATCATGTTCTCGTCCGACATGAGCGGCGCCGGGTCGCTCGCGTTGGATGCGGCGCCCGTCACCTTTGCCGCAAAGCCGCTCGCGTACGACTTCTCGGTCAGGCCGCCTCCGCCGTTGGTGACAAACACGTGCGGGATGTTGGCGGCGGCCAGCCGCTGCAGCGCGGAGTAGCCGTCGGGAGACCACTCGCGGCCGTACTTGAAGACGCCGTCGATGTCGAAGGCGACCGCCGCCAGGCCACTGCCTGATCCGTTGTCCGTCATGAGCCCGCTGGCGGATAGCGAGCCAGGCCGGAGCTCGCCCAGAGCCCACCGGCGAAGCCGGTTCCCCGCAAAAAGAGAATTACCTCCAAATGCGGGTGCAGTCGACCAAGGGACATGATCTGTCGACAGCACGAATTTGTGATGGGACACCATCGGGACCCAACAGTGCGATACTTGGCTATCGCACTGTTGACGTACCGGCGGCTAAGGCCGAGTAGCCGGTGTTCACAGAGCTCTGTGAACACCGGCCAGAGATTTTTTCTCTCGACGTTTCTTCTGCGAAGAAACGTTCAAACACTCGGTGTCGAAACACCTCTCCGACGCGCTCGACTATAGTCTGCGCCCCCTCCACAACACTGCCACGGACTGTCCCAGTCGTTGGTCGGACTGTGTTTCGCCTTCCCATCAATCAATCAAACTGGCTCGCACTGGCACTAACACAAAAGAGAAATAAGTTGTTTTCAAGGGTTGCCCGGCCGGGTTGCTGCGCAAAAGCTTTTGTGTGCGCGGGTTCGCGCTGCGCTAGGCTCAGAGCGAGTTCGCGCTGCGCTAGGCTCAGACGGCGAGTTCGCGCTGCGCTAGGCTCACACCGCCCAACAGTTGATGGCCCGTACTACTGCCACCGCCTCGTCGTTGAGGGGGCAGTCAAAGAAAGCATGGTCGCCAATCGAGACGCCATCGGGCAGCGGCGTGATGGAGGTGAGGGCGGAGCACCCCTCGAAGGCGCCGCGGCCGACGGAGACGAGGGCGGCAGGGAGGGCGACGGAGACGAGGGAGGAGCAGCGACGGAAGGATTGCTCGCCGATGGAGACGAGGCTGGCGGGGAGGTGGATGGAGGTGAGGGCGGTGCACTCGCGGAAGGCGTAGCTGCCGATGGAGGTGACGCCGGCGGGGAGGTGGATGGAGGTGAGGGAGCAGCTTGAGAAGGCCTCCTCGCCGATGGAGACGACGCCGGCGGGAAGGGCGACGGTCCGACGGAGGTGAGGGACCGGCAGCTGCGGAAGGCGCCCCTGCCGATGGAGGTGACGCTGGCGGGGAGGGTGACGGAGGCGAGGGAGGAGCAGCTGCAGAAGGCCTCCTCGCCGATGGAGACGACGCCGACGGGAAGGGCGACGGAGGTGAGGGCGGTGCAGCAGTGGAAGGCGCAGTCGCCGACGGAGACGAGGCTGCTCGGGAAATCGACCGAGAGAGAGTTGTGTTGAAATCACGACCGAGAGAGAGAGTAGAGCATGTGTCCGAGAAGGCCCAGCTGCCGATGGTGGTGAGGCCCTCCGGCACGATGGCGTGCCCCTGCGCGTCGGTTGGAGGCCGTGTCACGGCCCAAAAGTTGACGGCCAACACGGACGCGCTCGATGGACGCGCTCGCGGTGCTGACCGCCTCGTTGAAGGCGACAGGCAAGACCAGCTCGCCGGGCTACCACTACGACATGATGCACGATCTCGAGCGAAACGAGGCGTACGCCGTCGCCATCGCCGCCGAGGCGGAGGAGGACGACTTCATACTCGACATCGGCGCGGGCTCCGGGCTGCTCAGCCTACTCGCGAGTAGGAGCGCGGCGCAGCACGTATTCGCGTGCGAGGCCGATCCAGCGCTTGCCGAAACGGCGGCCGCGGTAGTCGCCGCCAACGGCCTCGATGCGCGCGTGCACGTCCTCCGAAAGCCCTCGACCTCGCTGAGCGTCGGGTTCGGCAAGGGGTGCGACCTGCCTTGCAAGGCGGACCGGGCGGCTGCTCGCGCCGGGTGGCCGCGTCGTGCCGCACGCCGGCACGATCATGGGCGTGCTTCTGGCGTCGGCGACGGCCGAGGGCATGTTCGGCCTGCAGCAGGATGGGCCGCTCGGAGCGGGAGCGACAGCCGGCCGGCCGGCGGCGCAGGCGACCTGCTCGGTGGCGCCGATCCACATGCACCTCGACCCGCTGGTCGAACACGGGCTCGCGGTGCCACTCTCGGCGCCCTTCGCCGCGCTGCGCTGCGGCTTTGCGGAGCGGCCGCCCGAGCTGGCGGGCTCTACAACCGTGGCCGTGACCGCGACGGCCGACGGCGAGGTGAACTGCGTTGGCGTGTGGTTTGAGCTGCAGATGGACCGCGCGGGCGCGGTACGGCTGGGCACGGCGCCGCGCTTTGCGGATGCCGCCGAGCAGCCGCCTTCCACCCCTCGACCGCCCGCACGCGACCACTGGCGACAAGCCGTCTGCCTGCTTCCCACGCCGCGCCGCGTCACGCGCGGCGAGACGATCACGCTCCTCGTCTGCCACGACGATATGACGCCGGCATTTGCGGTGCAAGAGGAGGCGCGGCCGGTGGTGGGGCCGGCGAGCGCGCCGCCCGACGCATCGCCGACTCCGGCGCGCGTGCCCTCCGGACTCGGCGGCGCCCACGACCACGCGGCGGTGCCCTGGCAGCGGCTGCTGCAACTCAACGACCCGGTGCACGCGCGCGTGCACGCGGCGTGGCTCTGCGAGCTGCCCCCGCACTGCGAGCTAGTCTTGGCAGTCGGCGACTCGCTCACCATCCCGGCGGCGTGGGCGTCGGCCGCGCCCCCCTCGGTGAGCCTGGTGTGCTGCTGTAGCGACGGGGCGCACAGTCGCGCGCGCGCGTGGCTCGGCGCCGCCAGCGTGCCCGCCGCCCGCCTCGCCGCGCTCGGGTGGCTGGCCGGCACGGTGGGCTCCGCGGCCGGCGTGCATGCGGCCGGCTTGCAGCACCCGGCCGAGCTCGCGGCCGCACTCGATGACCCGTCGGCGGTCGTGGCGGTCGTGGCGGAGCCCTTCTACGACGTGCTGCTCGGCAGGGAAGGCGCCTCGCAGACCTGGGCGCTCGACCACATCCTCCGCCTCCGGCAGCAGCTGAGCGCGCTGCGGGTACGCGGCGTGCTATCGACGGCAAGGTGCGAGCTGGTCCCGGCCGGTGCCACCGAGTACAGTGTGCGCGCCGTGGCCGTGGAGTGCGACGAGCTCTGGCGGAGGCGCCAGCCAGTGGGGCAGGCGGTGGGCTTCGAGCTCGGAGCGTTCAACGAGCACGCGCCGCGCCCGGAGGCGGGCGGTCAGCTGGTTTTGCTCGACGCGACGCCGTGGCGAGGTGTCCTGCGTGAGCTCTCCGCCGCTGTCACCGTCGCGACACTCGATGTGAGCGCCGCCTTCTCGGCGGCGGGCGTGGGCGGGCTGGCGGCGGCGGGCGCGGGCGCGGCGGGCGCGGGCGGCGTCGAGGCCGGCGCCGGAGGCCCGGAGCTGCACGCCGCGCCGCTGCGGTTGACGCACGGCGGCACGTGCCATGCGGTACTTCTCTGGACCGAGGTGGCGGTCCAGGTGGCCGGCGCCGACGCGACGGAGCGCGCTTGCGACTCCTACC
>NW_005198243.1:679537-705434 GCF_000372725.1 Emiliania huxleyi CCMP1516 | reverse complement strand
AGCTACTGCCCAAGAAGGTCGACGCCTTTGCTGAGCAGCGCGTCATCGCTGTGTCGGCTGGATACGACCACAGCCTCGCCCTCACTGCCGACGGCGCAGTTTGGAGCTGGGGCGATGGAGACTATGGCAAGCTGGGCCACGGCAACGAGCAGATCCAGCTACTGCCGAAGGAGGTCGAGGCCTTGGCTGGGCATCGCATCGTCGCTGTGTCGGCAGCAGACAGCCACAGCATCGCCCTCGCCGCCGACGGCGCCGTCTGGAGCTGGGGCGGTGCGGGCGATGGCAAGCTGGGCCACGGCGACAACCAGAGGCAGCTGCTGCCGAAGCAGGTTGAGGCCTTGGCTGGCCAGCGCGTCATCGCTGTCTCGGCGGAAGATCACAGCCTCGCCCTCACCGCCGACGGCGCCGTCTGGAGCTGGGGCTGTGGAGGCTGGGGCAAGCTGGGCCACGGCGACGAGCAGAACCAGCTGCTGCCCAAGAAGGTCGAGGCCTTCGCTGGGCGGTGTGTGGTCGCTGTGTCGGCTGGTGGCGACCACAGCATCGCCACCAATTCCGACGGCGCTGTCTTTACCTGGGGCAAGGGGGGGGAGGGGGGGGGGGCAGGAGGAGGCAACCTAGGCCACGGAGATGACTTGTCGAACAAGCTTCTGCCCAAGAAGATAGAGGCGTGGGCGCCGGAGCGGTTGGGTGTGTGAGGGCCGCGCGGCCGGCGTCCGCCAGGCCGCACCTGGCGATCGTCGAAGCGGCTTGGCAGGGGACTGTGCCTCGCGATCCGCCTGCGCAGATCGACGCGCCACCCGTGCTCGCTTGCACCGTCGATGGCCTCGCAATGGACGAGGAGGAGGGCCCGCGTCCAGTAGTGCAACGGACGTGGCGAGGGTAGGGGCGTGACCGACGTGGAGGCGGGCTTGCGGCGCGCGGAGTGAGTGGGCTTGTCTTGCTTGACGGTTGATGATGAGCGTCCCGCTCGATCCATGCCTGTAGTCTGTCCTAGTCTGGTCCGAGACAGCAGAGCACGGTACATTAGAACAATGAAGCACTTCTTGTTCGTGCGTCGAGAGCGTCTAGTCACCTGTGAAATGATAAAAAAAGTTCCGCGGGGATCTCTTCTCGGCGGCCGATCTCCTCGGCTCGCCCAACATGCCACGACGATCCCGAGGGACCATGTGGAAGACGGCTAGTGTGCTCTAGTCCCCCATCGATCGGGAGGACGACCCCGGCTAAGTCGCCGATCTGGATCACACCCACAAAGAACCCTGCACAAAGATCGCAGGGCGGGGAACTGTTCCTTTTTACCCATCTCCTAGTATGTCCGTTTTATTTGTTTATTTACTCTACCCTCACCCCCGTGGCTTTTGGGCGCACCTCTGGTGGTGTTGGTGTTGCGCGCTCTGCGCGGCGCCACCGGCGGCGCGTCGGAGTGGCGGCCGCCACTCGCGTGGTGCCAAGAGGTTCTCCGGAACCCTTACGCGCACCACGGCGGCCGCCTTCAACTCCCCGAGCGGGGCCCTAGGACCAAGGGCGCGCTCGGCAAATTCCTGCGCTTTGCGCAGGGTCACAACCCCTGGGCCAGTTGTTGGTGGAACCACCTCAAGGCCAGCGCGCATGCGCGGGCGATGGACTGACTCCAGCAGCTCAAGGGCTCGCGCTCTCCTCACCGCCGCGCGCACCTTGTGATTTTTGGGTCAAAATCGTCCCGATTTCATAATGTTCGTTCGTACGTGCATCCGCGGCGCCAAGCGCGGTGCCAGCGGCTCCCATACCTCTAAGAGGCCACCCACCTCCGTATAGACCCTTATATCCGCGGTTTACGCCCAATAGAGGCAGCTGCAAAAGGGCCCGGACGGGCACTGCGGCACACACTGCTCGCTGCTCGGCCATGCGGTAGCGTCTGGTGATGCCGCCCCTGCGCGGGCGGGGGCGTCTCGCTCGGCAGCAACTGCGCCGCGCAGCGCAGGTTCGAGGGTCGCGGTGAAGGGTGCACTGGAAGACGTAGCGGTCGAGAAAGCGCTCAGCGACCGCTACGTCTCGAGGATGGAGCCGTCGCGCGGACCCGACCGGCCGACCGGCAGTAGCAGCAGGCGCCGGAGGGCGCGGGAGGCAGCGGCGACACCTCGGGCCAGAAGCGCGAGCCCTAGGCTGGTGAGGGGGCCCGCTCATGCGTAAACGGCTCTGGGACTTAGCTAAATCGCGCATCGAAATCGGGACGATTTTGCCAGGGCACCGTCACAAGGTGCGCGTTGCAGCAGGAGTGCCGCAAACCGCAATGCGGCATTGTGCGACTACCGCATCGTGCCGCAGCTTCACCGCTTCTCCTCGGACATCATCGTGAACTCGGTGGTCCGCTGCGAGGACGCGGTCAGCACCGCGCCGGATCTCTTCTGAGAGCCGGCGCGGATCGCGGATGCGGCTTGAAGGCTCTGCTCTCTCGCTCTCAAAAAAAACTCGGACCCACGAAGACAAGGAGCGCGCGCCAATGGCCGCCTCCGTGACACTCCCACCTCCTGGGCCGGCGCGGGAGTTTTACTGCCGAGTTTCTCCCGGCCGGCCGCCTCCTGACACGCCCACTGACCGAGCCCATCGAAAAAAATTGGGCGCGCCGCACTGCTCTGACCCCTGCTCGCCCCTGCTCGCCACTGTCGCCTCGGTTGCCGAGGCTGCCGCGCACCCGCGCGCTACGCGACTACGAACTGCACCAGCTGGGCTCGAACCAACGACCAAAACGTCCCCGACCCGAACGCTGCACCAACTAGGCCACACCGCAGGCTCGATATGCAATACGCACAAAACTGGCCGCTCATAAAGCAC
This sequence comes from Emiliania huxleyi CCMP1516, assembly GCF_000372725.1. Taxonomy (NCBI): domain Eukaryota; phylum Haptophyta; order Isochrysidales; family Noelaerhabdaceae; genus Emiliania; species Emiliania huxleyi. Next base: position 702,626 of record NW_005198243.1, on the reverse strand, counting down.
TACTCATTTGCCGAGGCCACGCGGCGCCCCTCCACAGCCAGCCTACCCTCCTATCGCGCCACTCGAAGCCCCGCGGCCGCCTCTCGCCTACCGCGCTGCCCTCGCCTGCCACCGCACCGCCCGCGCTCCAGCCTAACCAGCTCTGCATCTCGCAACACACACTTGACAGGGACAGACCAGGCGCAGGAAAAGGGAGCGGGGCCCGAATCCAAGGGACCACCCCGTCGGGCGGAGGAGCTGTGAACTCAGGTCCAGCAGGAAGGCTGCTGGCTCCTGACTCATCCCCCAAATCCCCCACACCTTGGCGGCCTGAAACCTTACCATTCCGACACCTCACACACACCCCTCCCCTAGGGCTAAGCAGTGCGCGAGCCCACCCGACTTCAGGCGAGACGTTGACCACTCCTTTGGAACAGTTCTGTCAGTGGCTGCACTAGACGCCCACAGAGGCGCGCGGCGCGGGCAGATGACTAGGGGAGAAAAAGCGGAGAACCTAGCTCGCTGGGAGATGTGCGCAACCTAAAGACGGGAATAGGGGAGAAGTGTCAGTGTGAGGGGAGGGCGTAGGCTGGCGTTTTTGCCTTTGAAAACTGAACAGTTTTTTTGGCTTGAAGGCTCTGCCGGCGGATCTGTGGCCTGGCGCCTGCCAGACTGCGGGTCCAAACACCCCGGCGCTCGCGCGCGCCACCGCCCCCGGCGCGGGTTGGGATATCAGTTCGTGAGTCCTGTGTCCTGTCCCTGTGCCCCACCTTCTTCTCCTGTGTCGGTCCCTGAGAACCCCACTATACAGCGCCACCTCGTGAGCTGTTCTGTGAGCTGTGTGCTGTGTGTGTCCAGCAGTCCGGACCCAGTGCTACGGCCGGTGACAGCGTGCCTCGTGTCGGCTCCCGAGCCAATCGTGTGCAGCGTGTGTGTGCGTGTGGGCCCGTCCTCCATGCTTGGAGGTGTGTAAGACTGACTGACCCTCACGCACTACGGAGTCTCTACAACGTACAAGTCTGCGCCTCGGGCAGGTGGCGGAGCAAAGCGCGCGCGGCTGCGCGGCTTGCAAGCTGCGGCTCGCCGCCGTCACCGACGGCGCGGAGGGAAGGCAGCACCAGCTGCCGAATCTGAGCCGCCTCGGCGCGGGCGAGGGAGGGGCGGGCGAGGAGGAAGTCTGCCTCTTCGGCGATGCGGCACGGCGTGCAGTCTTCGAAGAGGAGCTCGGTGAGGAGGGTGCGGCCGGCGAGGATGTTTGGGAGGGAGGCGTGCCGGAGGACAGGGCGGAGGAGGCGCCTGCGGCGCGGGGAGGAGGGGTGGCGAGGAGGGGTGGCGCGGGCGGGCGGCCTGGGGTACCCTACGGCCTGCCGCGAGGGCAGTGGAGGGGCGTGTCCCGCCGGATCACGAAGCCCGTCAGCCAGCTGGTCGAGTAGACGGCCACCTGCGGCACCCCCGCCGCCGCGAGCTCGAGGTTGATGGTGCCTGTCGGCGCGGCGGCGGGTGGGGCCGCCGGGAGGGAGGGGTGGGCAGCGGCTCGAGGAACGCAGTGCCTAAGGCCCACAACGCCGCTCAGCCAAACCCCTCCCCACTCGGCGCGTCGCGGCGACGAGCGGCGTGCCGCAAGCGGCGATGGCGACGTCCGCGGCGCCGAAAGCAGCCCGGCGAGACCCGCTCCCGACCACGCTGCAGCGCGCGCCGCCTCCCGCTGTGCCTCTCGCTGCCTGTTCACACCTCTCGTTCACACCTCCTGTTCACGCCTCCCGCTGCGCCTCTCGCTGCGCCTCCCGCCAGAGTCTCGAGCACGATGCGATCGACCTCGCCGCGCATCCCCGGCGCCGCGGGCACGACCAGCTCGATCGGACCTAGATGCGGCACCACTCGCGACCGGTCGGGGCCGCCTCCCGCCGCCTGTGTGTCCGCCGCCCCTCGAGCGAGACCTGTGGGACGTGCCCCAAGACATGTCGTGGACGTGTCGCGGACATGCGTGTCCGCCGCCCCTCGAGCGAGACCGGCCCAGCGGCTAGAGAGCGCCTCGCCGCGCCGCCGCCGCTCGGCGAGACTCGCCGCGCCACGCAGCAGCAGCGGCAGCATCGCCCTCACCTGGAGACCCAGCGACGCGCGGAGTGGCCGAGAGGCACGCACTGGCCTCGCACACCGCAGTCGCACGCCTCTTGCGCACGGCTACCAGGCAGCAAGCAGAGGACTTGCGCGCACGGCGAGAGGCCGACTTCGCGCCGGAAGGCCGCCGCCTCGGCCGCCCGCTCCGCCGCCGTGCCCGGCGGCTCGCCTCCGATCGCCACGTCGTCGAGCGCCGGGTGTCCGACAAAGGTGGCGGGCACTCCGGCGCGCCGAAAGAGCGCCTCGGGGTGGGGCAAGGCGCGGGGCCGTGGGCAGCGAGTGCTCCGGTGGAAGCTGGCGCGCGAGGGCGGGGAGGAGGGCCGGGGCTGCGGGGCGGGGCGGGCGACGCTGCTGCGGCCGCCTCCTCGAATGGCAGCAGCACGAGGAGCTCGTCCACGCCTCCGCGCAGCCGCGCCGCCCGCGCGTCTGCGTCGCCGAAGGCCCACGCCGACGGGCCGACGTACTGGACGAGGACAGGCGCCGCTGGGATGCCGTTGCGGCCGGCGGCGGCGCGGCGATGTGCGAGCGAGCGGAGCAGGCGGAGGTTGAAGCCCTTTGAGTCGATCCCGACGACGACGTGCGGCTGCGCACGCCGGACTGCGCGCTGTGTCTGCACGAGCCGGGCAGCGATGCGTGGTAGCGACGGGAGCACCTCGGCAAAGCCGGCGACGCTGAGCTCCGACATGGGGAAGAGGGAGGAGGCTAGCCCTTCGGCTCGCATCGAATCGCCTCCGACACCCTCAAAGTGGATGGCGCCACCGTACTCGTTGCGCAGTGCCCGCATCAGGCGACCGCCTATGACGTCGCCCGACGCTTCGCCGGCGACCAGGAAGACGACGGCGGGCGACGTGGAAGAGCGCGAGCTGAGGCGGCGGCATTGCAGGGAGCGGAGGCGGAGGTTGGCGGCAGCGCAGCGCCGCATGCAGACAGGCAGACAGAGCCTCTGCGGGCCCGGTCGATTGAGAACTGGTTGGAGGCCGGCGCAGGCTGGCGCGGTGTGGGAGGGGGAGAATTTTACTCTTTTCGGCCAACCTCGCACGACACGAGGCCGTGCAGCGAGACAGGCCTCTGAACGTGGACGCCGCAGCCGCCGCAGCCGGGGCCGCAGGTCCAGCAGCAGAGGCCGATCCCGCCGCCGCAGGAGACTACCGGCGGACATGGGGACGACCTAGGGCCTAGGCGGTCTCTCTTTCGCTACGTGTTCAACGACGTGCTCCTCGGGTATCGCCTCTCGCCTCCGCTCCCTGCCCCTCTGGACGAGCCACCCCCCCGATCCCCCATCTCCCCAAACACGCCCCCCAGACTCTCTCTCACACATTTGGCACATCGCTGCTCTCGGGCCCACAGACATCCCGCCCACCCGCCGCCGCCCGCGCGCGGGCGAGTGAATTTTTTCGTTGAAGTTTGGGGTACAGGGCGAGGCTCAGGGCCCCTTAGTTAGTGCTCTGTCTGGTGGGTCCTTAGTTAGTAATCAGCAATATCATAAAGAGAGGGTACCGGTGGGTCTTGTGAATTTGTGTGTCTGTGTGTCGCTCCAGCGTGCGTGCCGTCATCCTGGCCGTCCGTCATCACTTCTGTCCGCCGCGTCCACCCATACCGCGCTGGTGTCCAGTCCGAGCCTGATTGAGGAAAAGACGCTAGCGAATTTTTGTCGAGCTTAGCCTTCGATGTTAGGGAACACAGCAAGGCGGACACAGGGCATCGCTCAAACGACATTTTTTTTCATCGTCGTCGACATGCACGGCGAACGATCTAATTGAGCGCGTCATCAGACGCTAGCTCCGGCGCGGCCTCGAACGCGCTCGTCGCGCACTCGAGTGGCTTCGCGAGAAGCTGCTCGACCGGCAAGAAACGCTGGATTTGAAGAAGCGCCGGCGCGCGTAGCATATACCGGATACCGGGGGAAAAGACACCACAGATACGCACACACCGACGCCCGAAGTGCCAAGAAGGACGTCATTAGTACGAAACCTCAGAAGGCCATGGGCGCCGAGAGAACAGTCCCCCGGAAGCACAAAAAGAAAGGCACAACCGCCCTCCTTCCCAGGTTTCCTCCGCCAAATGTCGCCGTTCTCGGGGCATGCTATCCTGTATGTCCCCCTGGTGTCTGATACTGGACTGACTGGGCACGGGACCAGAAGAATCCCAGTCTCTCTCAAGTAAGTTGGCCACCAACACATACGGCTACCGCCTCAAACTCTACTCGTGACGGACTGACCCCGAGAAGCCGCACGACATCGACGCACGACGCTTGTAGAGTGCACCGCTGCGTGGCGTGTGGCGTGTCGTCCGTGATCTTCCGTGGCTCGTAGGGGCTCGTGGGGCGCTGCCGCTTCTCTGATGGCCTCTGCCGCGAAAAGCCACCCGCCGCCGCTCGGCCCGCCACTAGAGATGATCAGCTGGGTCGCGCCGCCCCTGTGCGGCGCGCACGTCGGCAGCACAGTGCATCGGCGCGCGGGGTTGGGTCGTGTTCCATGTCACCATGTGTGCCGGAGACCCCGCCGTATCCGTGTCGGTGTTCGGGCGGCAGGACGCGTTCGAGCTTGGCGAGAGGAGAGAGGTGGAAGCCTCGCGCCTGGGCTGGGACCGGGCGGGGGCAGAGCGGGCAAGGCTTATGACCATTTCATGACAGAGGAATCACACAAACCACGAGAGACCCTCACACCACGTCGGACCCCGCGTCAAGCTGCACATTCAAACAGCCGTTAGTTCACGGCAGCGCTATCACGAAGCACAGCCGGGCCAGACGGAAGCACGCGCGTTTGTAGTGTTCGTGCTTGAGAGTAACCTGCGCTTCTCAATCGGAGGACAGGCCTCAGGCATGCACCAGCGGCACGGTGGCCGTGGAGTGCTGCTCGCCAGGCGGTGACTTTGGCAGCCACCTGCGGATCTGCAGGCCGGTGGCGAAGCCAAGCGCCGTGCCGACGCCAGCGCCCAGAGCAGAGACGGCACCAATGCCCAAGTACACCAGGGGGATCATCATCAGAGCCATCGTCGTCGGCGGGATAAACGGAGTCGCAGCAAGGAAGGACGCACGACGGAAAGCAGCGCTCTGCTCTTTAGTTTTGGGTTTTGTATGTTGTTGAGCACTTGAGCACTGGATAGGGTCGATTCCGCATGGTACGGGACCCCTCGATCGTCTCGCCCACCCTCACTGGAGTGTTCATTGGGGGGGGTCATAACAAACACGGTGCAGGATCGAGGTGCACGCTGCCGAAGCAGTGTCGTCCCCCCTCTCCCCGGCGGCGATGGCGGTGTGACCGATCGAGCTACAAGAGGAGCTCGTTCAGCAGGATCCGGGTTGGTCTGGCGCACTACCTCACTGGGCCTGAGATCGCACGACGCTTCCCGTCACCGTCTCGGATTTGTGTGGAGTCGAACCACTCTGTATGTATGTTGTTGGCAAACCAAGACACAGAGCTCAGGATCACAGCGGGAGGAAAGCGGCGAGTCGCAATTCCAGGGGTCGTTGTGGCGGGCCACCCTGTCCAGAAAGGCATGGATGCCGATCTGGGGTCTTTCGACCGAGTCTGATTTCGCCTCGCCGCCTCCCGATGGTCGCCCGCGATGGTGGTAAGGCTGGAGAGCCAAACAAAGCGGCGGAGATGGCGGGGGAGGGCGGGGGATCGAGGAAAGCACGACTCGCACCGACCCTTCACGAACCGAAAGGCTGCACCCGGGGAGGGCACAGTAATCCGGCACGTGTTGGGCGCCCCATTCCGTTTTTGGCGGCTAGGTCGGCTCAGGGCCCCTTAGTTAGAGAGAGAGATTTTTAGCAATACCAAACAACTCTAACACTCACACGTCATTTGGGGCCTGGAGCCCTGTTCACGCGCGTTTGCTTAGTTAGTGCTCTGGTGGGTCCTTAGTTAGCAATTAGCAATATCATAAAGAGAGGGTTGAAACTTTTACGTGCGTCCCAAATGCGCGTTTGCGGCTTGCCTGTGCTCTCGGCCGCCTCGCTGAGCGAGACCGAGCGCGGTGCTGGTGGCGCCGACACTGCGGATCCGTCGAGCACTGCGACGGCTGCTGAACCAATGAGAGTCGGCAGCGCTGCCTCTGCGGCTGGTGCGCCTGCACAAACCACGCCAAGCGACTGCAAACTGGGCGCAAACTTGTCTGGCAATGCTCTGGGCGAGGATGTCAATGAGGAAACCACTCGAGGCCTTCAGCTTGATCCTGCCACGACGGCTCGCACCGCAAACGTGGGTCCTGCACCTCCTCGCGGTGCTGACATCTCTGTCCTGCGCCATATTGACGCCAATAACTTTCATTTCAACATGCTCAACGAGGCGGGCGCAGCTGCGGCGCAGACTCCCAACGAGGTGGTTCCCACTTCTTCATCGCCAACCTCTCCCTCGCCTACACCCCCCGAGGCATCAACCGCTCGGTCCGCCGACCATCGAGCCGCTTGGGAGGGCGAGGCGTCTGCCACTGAGCTAGACGCGAGTGAGGAGGAGGAGGAGGAGGTGCATCCCTCCCGCAGAGAGAAGCCGGTGCGGTCCGAGGCGGCCAAGCAGCGGCGCCACAGACTGCAGGCCGTTAGGCGGCGGCTGCGGGTTGAGGGGCTGAGCATCGGCGCCAGCGGCGGACAGCACGCCAACGCCATCCTCTCCCACGCCACCTACCTCCTCGGCATTGTCCACATGCAGAGCCGAGGCGGGCGCCCGCCGCCGCCTCGATGCACTGTCCAGCCGGCCAAGTGCACCGTAAAGGAGAACTCGACCGGTGTGCCCGCCGAGCAGCTGCTCTTTGCACGGTTCCACAGCGATGCGTCGGCGGTGCTGCGACTCCTCCTCGGTGTGTGAGCGGCCGGGCAGTCGAGTGGGGCTATGGGGCGCCCCGTGTCCGCGCGGGGTGGCCAGGCTGTGGCTGGGAGTGGAGCGCGGCGGCTTTTGCACCTCCTGTGGAAGCAGCCGTTCAAGCGAGGCGGACCGTGCGACTCGATTGTGGACTTGTGTAGCCGCTCCTGCGCGTGGCGGCCAGGTGGGTGGGTGCACTGGCGGGGTGCAGCGACTCAGGAATTTAGGTGGGCGCAGAGGAGCGCGCGCCGGGCGAGACTGCGGGCCGAACGCGTTACGAAAGGAATGCCGGTGCTTTGCCCGGGTTTCTGCTGGGGCTCTCCCGTATGGGGAGCCCCGGGTACTCTTTAGCTGTACTCGTCTAGGCAGGGGTTGCGTTCTAAACGAATTTTTTCTGCCTGGTTTGGTTTGAAAGAGAGGGTACAGGTGGGTCTTGTGAGTTTGTGTGTGTGTGTCGCCCCAGCGTGCGTGCCGTCATCCTGGCCGTCATCACTTCTGTCCGCCGTTCTAAACGAATTTTTTTCTGCCTGGTTTGGTTTGAAAATGCGTCTTGTCCTTTCGCCTGCGGAACGTTCAGGGACCCCATAGGTGTTTTTAGTCGGAAGCTCCGACGAGTTGCCATTTCAGTGGGTCACCTGCGCACTCTGCGCATCATTCGCAAGCCGCCGGACTGGGTGAGCCCCCTCCCCCCCCCCCCCGCCGCCGCCGCCGCGCGCCCCCTCCGTCCCGGCCTTACGCACATGGCATTCACAACGCCTTGCATCCGGCACGCGGCCGGCTCCGCCTCGACTCACCACTGACCGCCCTGCGGCCCCTGCGCAGGCGTCGAAGTCGTTCGAGCGACGGGTCGGGTGTGGGCTGCTTCCTTGCCCCGTCACCCGCCGCCCTCTCGCCGGCCGCCTCACCGCGCACGGATCGCTCGCCTGCTCGCCGCCACCGCCGCGTGTCCCCGCGCCGCCACGCTTGCCCCCTCTCCTGACACGCACCCCGCGCAGACGACGCTCCGGGACAGACGGAGCAGCGACCGCGGCCGCGGCCGCTGCTCCGCCCCTCCGTCACGCGCGCCGCGCGCGCGCTGTCGCCGCCGCCGCCGCCGCCGCCGCCGCCGCCTCGCCTTCCCTCAGTGTGTCTCATGAGGGTATGTTGTGGTGTGTGCGCGCGCGCAGTGTGTGCACGGCGGGAATCCCCACCCCTGCCCTCAGTCGCGCGCACGCGTGCGCCGCGCGCCGCCGCCGCCGCCGCCGCCGCCGCCGCCGCCCCCACTCTCCCCTTCCCCGGTGTGCCCTGGGTGTGCCGTGTCCGCTCTCGGCTCTGCTGTGTCTCGTGCGAGAGTGGGTGTGACCCTGACGGGCTGAGAGGCCTTACTCCCACACGTATACGCACAGGTGTAGTGACACACACAATACTCACTACTCACTCAAAGGAGCCGCGTTACGACACAGCACGTTGCCCAGCAGCATCAGCACGATGGCAAACCGCTCTAACCGGGTGCCGTGAGCGAACAACGGGATTTCCACTGGTTCGTCCTCCTCGGAGTCGTCTTCCCCCGCTTCCTCCCGTGACGGCGACCCGGATGCCGACTTTAGATGTGTGTGTGTGTGTGTGGGTGGGTTGGGTTTTAAAGTGGTCACGTGTGGACTTTGTGTGGTGGCTCTCTATGTACGTGTTTCGCAGCGAGCAGCAGGCCACTCGCCCACACGGAGTCGGGTGGGTCATCGGCGTAGCTAAGAGGCCCCATCCTGGCGAGTAGAGGCCCCGCCCACCAGGGTACCCTCTCCGAGGACCCATTTGGGCGCTTTCGAGGACTCGCCTGGGCTCTGCTCCAAGAGACCTCGAGAGAGCGTGCGTAAGATTTTTTCTTCTTTCTGGCGGCACGATGAGCGCCATCCCTGGCGAGTACAGACCACGCCTGCTATTCACAGCACAAGCCCTCGCCGGGGGCTCGAGCATGCGCAGCGAAAAGCAGGCGTGCGGCATGCGGAGCTCCCCACCGGCGGCGGGCTTGAAGACACTGAGCCGAGCGCGCCGGCGGCGGACCGCCGCCGGCGCGCTCGCTTCGGCGGATGGCTGAGCGGCACAGTTTCTGGCCGCCCGGCCTGCGAGCAGTCGCCGCGAGACGATCAAAGGCGCTCAATTCAAGCGCGCCGCCATGCCAGATCTCGCCCCACGCCCCGGCCAGACCGGGCAGTGCGTGCAGGAATGATGCAGGCATGATGGGTGGGTGTGGTGAGCACGCCAGCGGCACCGCTGCGCACTCTCAGGGTCGCAGCCGCCTATCTCGTGAGGGGCGTGGCTCGGGGCGGGTGCGAGAGAGTCGAGGAGCGCGGCGCGCGTGCGCGCGCGTGGTAAAGTCGGTTTATATTTCATCACTGGTATAAAAGAGACCCAAAACGGCACTCGCGCCGCGCCCACGCGCGCTCGTATCACCTCAACACTCACACAGCACGCTTGAACGAAGCCCCCGAGGGGCGAGCCGGACCGGCTGTGGAGCTACTTGGAGGAGACGGTTCTCTTCGCAGATCCATGAGGAGCTGTGAGGAGGCACATTTCCGGCTGGTTTCGGCTCCAGAGTGTGATAGACTCACGTGGAACCGCCGGCGGGGCGAGAGCCAGCAGCGGGCAAACCGCGCCTCCGGTGCTCCGCTGCGATGACGAGCTGGCGCCAGCCACGCGCGGCCTGGCCAGGTCGGCAGGCGAGCAGCAGGCATGCCGAGCGCGCGCGCGCGCGGCGGTCTCGTTGAGGCGGCAGAGCAGGCCGCATGTTGAGCAAAGAGGGCTCCAACACCCATCCTCGCCGAAAGACGGCGATCCAACCCTCCACTTGTCACACGCCTCCTTTTTCCAGAAAATCCCCCCCTGTGAAAAAGTGCTTGCCGTGAAGTCGGGCGGTCGGCAGGTGCATGCTGCCTGCCGACTCTGCTCGCCCACCTGGTGGCGGCGGCGGCGCCGCCGCTGACGACGGTACTGCGACCGGCGGCAACAGCGGCGCTGCCAGCGTCGTCAACAGCGTCGGCGCAGGCGGCCGGCAGCGACTGCCGGCGGACGAGCAGACGGTGCTGCACGCTTACGCTTCACTGCACGATGCCAACACTGTCGCTCTCGCCGCAGAGCATCTCGGTGGTGCCGATGCGGTGGTGGAGGTGGTGGTGGTGGAGGAGGAGGGCGCTGCGGCAGCGCTCCGTGAGGCTGTGCAGCGGGCTCTCGCCAGCGCCGCAGATGCAGCGGCTTCAGGTGGCGGCTGCTCCGGCAAAAGCCATGCAGAGGCTTTTGCGGAGGGTGCGGCGCTGGAGCGGTGGGCAGACGAGCTCGAAGAGCTCGCCGAGCTCGCGGAAGCGGCGGAAGTCGCGGATGGATCAGATCTGGACGAACCGAGGAGCGCCAGGACATCGACAGCGAGGGGTGAGCTACCACTTTATTCCCGCTACGCTCGTGTTATTGGAGATGTTCATGCTGCTGTTCCCCGGCCCGACGATCGGCAGCGAGGAGATATTCCTCGCCTCGCTGCTCATCGTGGGGATTCGTTCGAGATGCTGAGCGACCGCGCGACGGCGATGGCGGCTGCGGCTGCGGCTATGGCTGCTTCTGCCGCTGCTGCTGCCTCTGTTGCGGCTGCTGCCATAGCTGCGGCTGCGGCCGCACCACCCGGCGAGGCCGTGGCGGCGGCGGCGGCGGAGGCGGAGGCGGCGGAGGCGGAGGCGGTCGAGGCGGCGGAGGAGGCGGCAGAGGCGGCAGCGGCGGCGACGGAGGCGGCGGCGGCTGCGGCTGCTGCTGCTCCAACTGCTGCTGCTGCTGCTTCTGCTACTGCTGCGGTGGCGGCATCGCCCGGCAGAGATGCCGAGGCGGCGCCTCAGGCGGCGGCGGAGGAGGAGGCGGCGGCGGCGGCGGAGGCGGTGGCATTCCGGGCCAAGCGCGCGGCCCGACGGCGGGCGGAGCTCGTTGCTGAGGGCGAGGAGATCGGGGAGGAGCTGAAAGCCTCCGGGCTGGTCACAGCCTGGAGCGAGGCCCGTCCCGGCGAGCCTGGATACGCGGACGAGGACGGGGTGCCGGTGTACCGCGAGCCTGGCCCGCAACGCCACACGTACGTCGTGCTGGAGCTGCGGCCGCAACGGTCGAGCAGGGCCAGGCGCAACGCGCAGCAGAAGTCGGGGCGCGCGCGCGCCGATTCGCGGGCGGCCGGGAGGGCGCTCCTGCTGTCGTCGGACGCTTACCTCCAGCTGGCCGGGCGGGTCGCCGTGTGGAGGGAGCAGGTGGTGCGGGTCATGGAGGCGGACGCCCAGGAGGCGAAGGCGGAGGCGAACGCTCGGCAGAAGGAGCGCGTCGCTGCCATCCTCGCGGGCACGGACGCTGCGGGCGCGGGCGCGGGGGTGGAGGAGGCGCTCAATTGCTGGGAGGAGGGTGCGTACGAAGCGGAGACGCTGGAGGCGCTCGCCGAGTTCGGCGATTGAGCGCCTCCCTCTCTCTCCGGCTGCGCGCCCGACCGGTGCGGCCTCCGAGTCGGCGTCTAGCGCGCGCGATAAGGTTTTTGCTCGCCTTCCCTGGGACCCCGTGTTGCATGTCACTGTCATCACTGTGCGATTTCGGGGCCCGGGGTTGTGCGTTTACGTGAAAAAGTGAGGCGTGGTCTGTACTCGCCAGGCGCCATCCTCCCCGCCTGGCTCGCCGACCTGGCTCGGGGCGACCTGGCATGGCTGCGCGCCTTCCTCTCCGGGCAGGGGACGCGCGGCACGTCGCTCGAGGCCCAGCTCGACGCGCGGCACGACACCGAGAAGCAGGACACGCTGCTCACCTGGGCCGCTCGGCACGGGCAGGCCGAGGCGGTGCGGCTGCTGATCGAGGGCGGCGCGAGCGTCGGGGCGGCTGATAGCGGCGGCGCCACCGCGCTCCTCCTCGCGAGCGAGGGGGGCCACGTCGACTGCGCCAGGCTGCTCCTCGAGGCGAGCGCAGCGGTCAACCGAGCTGCTGACGGCGGCGTCACGCCGCTGTTCATCGCGTGCGAGACGGGGCAGCTCGAGTTCGCCCAGCTGCTTCTCGAGGCGGGCGCGGCGATAGAGCAGCCCATGGACGACGGCACCACGCCGCTGAGCGCTGCGAGCTTCAACGGCGAGATCGAATGCGTCCGGCTGCTCCTCGAAGCAGGCGCGGCGGTCAACCAAGCAGACGCTGAAGGCTTCACGCCGCTGTACGTCGCGTGCCAGCAGGGCCAGCTCGAGTGCGCCCAGCTGCTTCTCGAGGCCAGCGCTTCAGTCGACCAGGCCGATGAGCAAGGCATCACGCCGCTGTACATGGCGTGCCAGAACGGCCTCCCCGAGATCGCCCGGCTGCTTCTCGAGGCGAGCGCGGCGGTCAACCAAGCCTGCATCAGCGGCTCCACGCCACTGTACATGGCGTGCCAGCAGGGCCAGCTCGAGTGCGTCCAGCTGTTGCGCGACGTTGGCGCTGACATCAACCAAGCGATGAACGACGGCGCCACGCCTCTGTTCATCGCGTGCCAGGAGGGCCAGCTCGAGTGCGTTCGGCTGCTTCTCGAGGCTGGCGCAGCGATCGACCAGGCCGGTGAGGCTGGCACCACGCCGCTGTCCATCGCGTGCCAGAACGGCCACCTCGAGGCCGCCCGGCTGCTCCTCGAGGCTGGCGCGGCGATCAACCAAGCCCGCAACAACGGCGCCACGCCGCTGTACGTCGCGTGCTACAAGGGCCACCTCGAGATCGCCCGGCTGCTGCGCGACGCTGGCGCGGCCGTCAACCAGGCCGAGGAGAGCGGCGCCACGCCGCTGTTCATTGCGAGCCAGGAGGGCCATCCCGAGTGCGTTCGGCTGCTTCTCGAGACTGGCGCAGCGATAAACCAGGCCCAGCAGGATGGCGCCACGCCGCTGTTCATGGCGTGCCAGAAGGGCCAGCTCGAGTGCGTCCGGCTGCTCCTCGAGGCTGGCGCAGCGATCGACCAAGCCCGCAACAACGGCGCCACGCCGCTGTTCTTCGCGTGCCAGGAGGGCCAGCTCGAGTGCGTTCGGCTGCTCCTCGAGGCCGGCGCGGCGATCGACCAGGCCGATGAGCAAGGCGCCACACCGCTGTTCGCGGCGTGCCAGGACGGCCACCTCGAGATCGCCAAGCTCCTCTCCTCCTACGGCGCCTCCCGCGCCGCTACGCCCTTCGGCACGCCCGAGGAGGTTGCAACCCAAGAGGGCCACGCCGACCTCGCCGCCTGGCTGGTCGCCAGCCGCGGCTGGACGCCGCTCCAGCATCTCGAGGCGTGCCCGAGACTAGCGGCCGAAGGCGTGAGCGCGCTGTCCTCACGCCCATTGCCCCTCTTCCGCAGGCGCTCACCGTCGAGCGGGCGCGGGCGCTGCTGCGCGGCGGCGCCGACCCGCTCGCCGGCGCGCCTTCTCCCCTCGAGCGGGCGCGCGTCCTCTGCTCGTGGGGCGAGTCGGGTCCGACCGCTGCGGCAGTCGGTTCCACAGTCGAGATCCGCTCTCTCGTCTCGCGGCCGTCGATGAACGGCAAGGTCGGCGTCGTCGTTTCCGCAAACGCTTCGACGGCTCGCTTCGGCGTGCGCGTGGCGGGCGAGGCCAAGGCACTCGCACTGAGGCGCGCACTGAAATGGTCTCTCCCCGACTCGCCGGATCCTCTCTTTGACACACCTCTGCCCTCCCTCAGGCCGGCCAACCTGCAGCCAGCGGCCGAGGCGGTGGAGGTGGGCAGGCTCATCCTCACGGCGGCGGAGTGGTCGCCGCAGTCGCACGAGCTCTTCCCGACAGCGGCTCGCAAGCGGGCGGTCGAGGTGATGCGGCTGGGCTACCTGATCGCTTGGGACGAGGAGCGCTTCGACGGCCGCGAGGGCGCGGCTCCGGAGCTGGCGGACGTCTGGCGCGGCTTTGTGCTGCCAAGGGTGGTGGTGCGATGACATGATGACTGCTTTCTCGGGGCATGCTAACCTGGTGGGTCCTTAGTTAGTAATTAGCAATATCATAAAGAGAGGGTACAGGTGGGTCTTGTGAGTTTGTGTGTGTGTGTCGCCCCAGCGTGCGTGCCGTCATCCTGGCCGTCATCACTTCTGTCCGCCGAGCTAAACGAATTTTTTGAGCTTAGCCTTCGATGTTATGAAACAACGCAAGGCGGACATGGCATATCGCTCTCGGGCCCACAGACATCCCGCACACTCGCCGCACACCCGCCGCCCCCGCGCGCGCCCCGCCCCGGCCGGGAGAAAGGGGAGTGACAGTTTGGGACGGCAACAGAACGAGTATGTTGAGTCCTGGCTCAACAACGCAGATAAAGGACTTGGGTGGTCCGGCCCACAAGTCCGGCTCATGCGCCCCGACTGACCGATCTACCGCACTGATCACTTCCGCCCCCTCGCTCCCAACCCATCCACCTCGCCTCGGGCCGCGCCGCGCGATCTCGGGCGATCTCGCGCGATCTCGGGCGATCTCGGAGCTCCACGCCACGCCTCTCCACCCCGCCCCACCTCACCCACCGCCGCGCCGCGCTATCTCGGGCGATCTCGGAGCGTCGCTCGCGCGGCGTCACACCTGCTCAAAAAGGAAGGAGGTTGGAGGCAGGAGGTCACGCCCCATCCAGAGCGCCGTCGTCGCCGGGTTTTTGGCCCCCGGGTCGTCGCCCGACGGTTGCTGCGCGGGGCAGCAGACCATCGGACGGCGCGACGACGCCCCGTCCGGCACGCTCCCCCCTCCACCCGGCTATTGCCGCACGAGCGCCCTCAGCGGCGGAATTTTTCCCTCGCGCTTCCTTGGGCCCCCGGCAACGCCGACGGACTTCCCGTCCCCCCACCTGCGCCGCAATCACCGCCGTGATTGTCGGCGCTGCGCCCCTTGGCGCCTGTGCATGTCCCGCGTGCCCGCCCGCCAAGGCTGGTGCCAAGGCCAAATCAACTGCCAAGGCTGGTGCCAGGGCCAAATCAACTACCTGGCTGGTGCCAAGGCTCAAAGGCTCTCCTCTCTCTCTCTCCTCCCTCTCTCCCTACTCCCTCCCTCCCTCCCTCCCTCTCACCCCCCCCCTCTTCTCTCCTCTCCCCCTCCTCCTCTCTCCTCTCTCCTCCTCTCTCCTCTCCTCTCCTCTCCTCTTCTCATCCTCTCCCCTCTCCTCCTCTCCTCTCTCCCCCCCTCTCCCCCAGCAGCTTCCTCGAGGCCGAACAGGTAGATCCTCCCTGATCGCTAAGCTACCACAGGGGACGGCCAGGTAGTAGACGTCGTCCGCCGCCGCCTCCGCCGCCCGCGTGCCTCCGCCCCGCTCAGCAAAAAATCAGCATTATATCAGGAGGTGCCAAAGCCGCGAGGAGCACTTGGAGCACTTGGAGCACTTGGAGTGCAGTCGGCAACCTCACATCCAGGGCCGGTGAGCTGAGAAGCGCATCCAGCGGGCCGGATGATCGGTATCGGGTTACGGGCTAGAGAGCCCTAGCCCCGGGGGTGCGCGTTCGCAGGGCAAGGGCCTTAAAGTAAACACGGGTCTCCGAGGGTTAGCTCCGCGCTCCAGGTTTCCCCTAGCAGCAGAACGCCCCCTCTACTCGGAGCTAGTAAGTTTTCTTTCTTTTTTCTACTCGGAGCCAGTGATACGAGAATACGCACATGTTACGAGAATACACCCTGCCCCCACGAAGTACCTGTACTACTCGACGATAATACAAGAATACGCAGCTTGGAAGTTGCAGACGCCTATAAAGAAAAAAAAACAGCAAGCTAAATTTCGGCGGCTAAAAAGGAAAGGACGGGCGCTTTTGATCGGCAAAGCAAAGTTGGAGTAACGGCGACCGCGTCGCCACAATGCCAGTCGCCTGTCGAGCAGCCTTGGCGGCGCGCATGCGCCGCAGGGTTGACCGACAGCCGCGCGCCTCGAGCCTCTCGCTCCTCTCGCGGCACGACGCGCCCCGCGCGCCGGTCAGCGCAGCAGGAGTATTGCGACATGCTGCACAACGCCAGGGACAGCACTGAGAAGCTGGCGCCAGTCGCCCACCAGCATGTCTCAGCACCGGGTGAGGGAGCATGCTGCGCACGCTGATGCAGCACGAGGTCACCACCAATCAGGCCCTCACGCCACTGCACGGCCGCCCTCGAGCACCAGCAGCCGCGCTGCGCCATGCTCAAGCTCAGGAGGCCACCCTGCTTCTCGCAGCTTTGTGCAGCGCAGCGAGCGAGCAGCGCCGCACCAGGCGGACCCATGGCATGCTCAGCCAGCCGTGAGGCGGAGGCAGGCCGAGTGAGCGCGAGCCGCGCGGGAGGCCATGCGCCGCGCACCGGCGAGCGAGCGGCACGAAAGAGTGCATATGCTTGTGCGTAACGGAAACCGTTGGAGGTTCCATTTTTTTCTGCCAGGTTTGGTTTGACCTGGTCAGCGATGTCGGCCGCCACCTCGCGCCGCCCCGTCTTCTACCCCAACCCGTCCCCTTCGGCGGGCGAGCCCTTCCTCCGTGGGCACTGCAGTGGCCTGGGCGACGGCCCTGTCACCGTCACGCCGTGCGACACCGGCGGCGACCCCGTGCAGCTCACCGCCGCCGACGTGTGCCCGCGCTCCGAGGCGGAGCCGGAGGAGGGCGTCGCCGACGCCGCGTCGCTGGCGTTCCTCAACGAGCCCAGTCTGCTCGACAACATTGCGCGCCGCTACGCGCACGACCGCATCTACACTTACGTCGGCCCCGTCCTGCTCGCCGTGAACCCGTACAAGACGCTGGCCGAGCTCTACTCGCGCGAGGCGATGGACGCGTACCGCGGCCGCGCAATCGGCGTGCTGCCGCCGCACGTCTTCGCGCTCGCCGACCGCGCGCGCCGCATGATCCTCTCGGACCGCCGCAGCCAGTCGATTGTCGTGAGCGGCGAGAGCGGCGCCGGCAAGACGGAGAGCTGCCGCGCGATCGTCGACTACCTGGCGCACCACTCGCGCGAGGAGGCGGAGGACCTGTGCACCGCAATGCTCAGCGCCTCGCCGCTGCTCGAGGCCTTTGGCTGCGCCTCGACCCTCCGCAACAAGAACTCGTCGCGCTTTGGCAAGCTGATGCGGATCTGGACGGCGGCCGGCGGCGCCTCCTTCTCGCACTCGTCCATTGAGACGTACCTGCTCGAGAAGGGGCGCGTCTCCAACCACGCGCCGGGCGAGCGCACCTTCCACGTCCTCTACTACATCGCTGCCGCCGCCGCCGCTGCCGGCGCTGGCACCGACGCCACCGCCGCCGCTGCCGCCGCCGCAATCGACTGGGCGCCGCTCGCGGCGGTGACAGAGGCCGCCCGCGGCGGCGGCGCGGGCGCCTTCCGGCTGCTCTGCCCGAGCGGCGAGGCGGCGCAGGGCGGCGACGCGGCGCCGCACGACGAGGCGTGGGGCAGCACCAGGCGACCCTCCCGACAAGCCTCCCGATTCCGCGAAGCTTCCACCGCACACCCGCGCCGCATTCCACCGCGCCAGACGCCGAGACATGCCTCGCCCTCCCCCTCCCCCTCCCCTCTCTCCACCCTCGCCCACCTCACGCCCCGCCTGACGCCCGCCCGCCTCCGTCCGTCCTCACCCGCCTTGCAGCTCGCCGGCAGCTGAGTTTGCGAGCGTGGTGTCCGCCTTGGGCGCCCTCGGCGCGTCGCGCGGAGAGGTGCAGTCGGCGGCGCAAATCCTGGGCGCGGTTCTGCTGCTCGGGAACCTCCACTTCGCCGACGACGAGCAAGACAAGGCCAAGGCGGAGGGCCGTAGATGCGGACAGACGGCCTCCCAGCCACTCCCACTGTGTCTAGCACCCCTCGCGCTCGCACCCTCACCCTCCCGTCGCCACCCTCCCGTCGCCACCCTCCCGTCGCCACCCTCGCGTCGCCACCCTCCCGTCGCCACCCTCCCGTCGCCACCCTCCCGTCGCCACCCTCGCGTCGCCACCCTCCCGTCGCCACCCTCCCGTCGCCACCCTCCCGTCGCCACCCTCCCGTCGCCACCCTCCCGTCGCCACCCTCCCGTCGCCACCCTCGCGTCGCCACACCGCAGGTGGCGGACGAGAGGAGGGCCGACCTCGAGGCAGCCGCGGCACTGCTCGGCATCGGCGCCGCCGGACTCGAGCAGCGCCTCACCTCGCGGACGGTGCCGTTGTAGTAGTAGTAGTGGTAGTAGTGGTGGTGGTGGTGGTGGTGGTGGTGGTGGTGGTGGTGGTGAGCGAGACTTCTCTCCGAGGGCTCACTCGCGGACGGCGCGACTCGGGCCGAGGCCCTGCTGCGCCGTGAGGGAGTGCTCTTCACTGCGAGCTCAACGGACGACTCAGGTCCACTCGGGCCGCGGGTCGATGTACTCGGTCCGGTACGACCGCTCCCTCGCCGACGGCGCGCGCGATGGCTGTCGCGTGAGAGACTGCACGCGAGATGGCGCGAGATGAGGCGAGATGGCACGAGATTAGGCGCGCGCGACGGGCTGGCGCGCGAGCTGTACGAGCGGCTCTTCGGCTGGCTCGTGCGGAGGATCAACACGTCGCTCGCCGCGCCGTCCGCCGCACCCGCTGCCGGGAGCACCGCCGCGAGCGCGAGCGGGTCCGTGCCCGCCCGCGCGAGCGCGGAGGAGGGGGGCAGCTGCTACGTCGGGGGCAGCTGCTACATCGCCATCCTCGACATCTTCGGCTTCGAGTCGCTCGGCGTGAACTCGCTCGAGCAGCTGCTCATCAACCACACAAACGAGTCGCTGCAGCACTTCTTCCTCGACCGAACCATGCGGGCCGAGCTGGCCATGTACGCGGACGAGGGCGTGCCGGTGCGGTCACCGCCGAGAGGGGGGCGAGCAGACTCGTCGCCGAGAAGTGGTGAGGCGGGTGTGGGTTCGCTGTCAGGTGCCGGCCATCCAGCTGCCCAACAACTCGGCGTGCCTCGAGCTCGTGCAGGCAGAGCCGCCCCTCTGCATCATCTCGGGTCTCGGCTAGATCTCGGCTACATCTCGGCTAGATCTCGGCTAGATCTCTATGTCTCCTTCAGGCAAAGCCGGGCGGGCTCCTCTGCATCATCGAGGACGAGGGGTGCGTGCCTCAGGCGAGCGAGATATAGTCGAGAACGAGATGGCGGTTCAAGTGTGGCCCCGCTCGGACCCTGCTCCGACCCCCTCCCTAGGCAAACGACCACACGCTCGTGGCGCGCTTCTTCGGCTCGCACCGCGAGCACGCCTCGATCCGGCTGCCGGACGTGATCCTCGCCAGCGGGCGGCGCATGCCTGCACGCAAGTCCGCGCCGCCCGACGGCACGCGCTTCGTCGTCGCGCACTACGCGGGCGAGGTCGAGTACGAGGCGTCCGGCTTCCTGTCCAAGAACCTCGACGCGCTCCACCCCGAGCTGCCGCTGCTCCTCCAGACGTCGGCCCACCCGCTGCTCGCATCCCTCTTCGCCACATCCCGCGACGGCGGCGCCGACGCGCCGTCCGCCGCCACGCCCGCCGCCACGCCCGCCGCCACGCCCGCCGCCACGCCCGCCGGCAAGGCCGGCGGCACGCCCGGCGGCAAGGCCGGCGGCAAGGCCGGCGGCGGGCGTCGCAAGTCGAGTGCGCGCGGCTCTCTGCGGGTGCGCGGCCTGGCGGGAGGCTTTTCCAAGCAGCTCGAGTCGCTGATGGCCACAATCGGGGCGACGACGCCGCACTATGTCCGCTGCGTCAAGCCGAACGCCGCGCAGGCGGCCGGCCGTGTCCCGGCCGTGTCCCGGCCATGTCCCGTCCGTGTCCCCACAGCTGCACTTCGGCTGCGTCTCCCGCAGGCGGCGGGCTGCCTCGACCTGCCGCTCGTGCTCGAGCAGCTGCGCTGCGCCGGCACGCCGCAGCTGCTGCAGCTGATGGGGCGCGGCTACCCGACGCGCTGTGAATTCGAGGCGCTCGCGAGCCGGTACCGCCCGCTACTGCCCGGCTTCTCGCCGACTCTCTCCTCGCGCGACTTCGTCGCCGCGCTGCTCGCCGCGCTGCGCCTCGAGCCCGCCACCGCCGCGAAGCCGGTCGCCGACTTTGCGCTCGGTGCGTGCGGCAAGCGGATGGAGCAGGCGAGTTGTGGAAGAGCTTCTCGGACCCTCCCCTCCGCCCTCCCTGCAGGCGTGCGGCGCGTCTTCTTTTCCGCCGGCGCGATGGCGACGCTCGACGAGCTGATGCACGGCTCGCAGGCCGACGTCGCCGCCATCCTCGACCGCGTCCGCGCATACGTCGCGCGCCGCCGCTGGGTGCGCGCCACCGCCGCCGTCAGCGCCTCCCTCTGGCTGCAGCGGCGCATCGTCGCGCGGCGGCGGCTGGCGGCCCTCGCGCTGCGCTCACGCGCGCTCGCTCTCTCGCTGCCCGCGGCACGCCGCTGGGCTGGCGGCGCTAGGCGGCGCCTCTTGGAGCATGCGAGTGCGAGCACGCTGGCTGCGGCGGAGCGAGGGCGCGTCGAGCGGGCTCGCTTGCGCGCGGCGCGCACCGCAGCCGCGGTGGCGTAGAGATGTCGGGGACGCGTCCATGACTTGTCCATGACGTGTCGTGTAGGCGCGCGCCGCTGCAGTCGTTGTGCAGGCGCGCGCGCGCGGCAGGCTTGCGCGGTGCCGCCTCCTTCGCGAGTCGTCCGAGCAGTCGGCGGCCGCGTCGCGGCTCGTCCGCTCCGCGCGCAGTTTCCTCGCCGTCCGGCGCGCCGCGCGCGAGGCGCGGCCGCGCACGCAGAGCGCGGAGATCGAGTCTTGTCCTCCGAGCGTTCACCCTCTCGCCCTGAGGGTAGGCGCGTCGCATCCGGAGCGTGGTCGTCGCGCAGTCGGTCGCCCGCCGCTGGGCAGCGCGGCGCGAGGCGGCGGCGGCGCGCGAGGAGCTGCGGCTCGTCCGGGCAGAGGAGCTGCGGCGCGCGCTCGAGGCTGCACGCGAGGCGGCGGACCGGCTCAACTCGGCGCGCCGCGCGGCGGTGTGCGTGCAGGCGGCCGTGCGGATGCTCGCGAGCCGCCGCGCCGTCGCCGCGCTGCGCGAGTCGAACGAGGCAGCCCGCCGCGCGGCCGTGGAGGCGCGCGAGGCGCGGCAGCAGGCGGCAAAGGCGGAGCGCGCCGCGAAGGCCGAGGCGCGGCAGCGCGGCGCCGCGGCGACGCGCCTGCAGTCGGGAGCGCGCGCCGCCCTGGCACGGCGCGAGGTGCAGCACCTCCGCCAGCTCTCGAGCCAGAAGCGGGCGGCGGCCGCGGCGGCCGCGCGGGAGCGAAAGGAGGCGGCGCGGAAGAGCAGTCTCGCCTTCCTAGAACTCGCGCGCCAGCGTGCCGCCGCGATCGTGCTGCAGTGCGCGGCGCGCCGCCGCGCGGCGCGCCAGCGGTCAACAGTGGTCCGCGAGGCGCTAGCGCGCCAGCGCGTGGCGGCGAGAGAGAAGGCAGCCGCGGCGCTGGTGGCGCGCCTAGCAGAGAAGGCGCGCCGGGCGGCCGCCGTCCGTATCCAGTGCACGGTCCGGAGGGCCGTGGCGGCGCGCACCTTTGCCGACCTGCTCGCCGCCAAGAGCGCCGCCGCCAAGAGCGAGCGCGCCAACTTGCGCGCGCGGTACGCGCAGGCGGCGTCGGCGCTGAGCGCGGGCTGCTTGACGGCGCCGCTGCCGCCGGAGTTTGCGGCCATCCGGCTGCAGGCCCGCTGGCGCGCGGTGGCGATGTCTCGCCGCGTGCGGCGCGAGGCTGAGTTGCTCGCCGCGCAGCGGACGCAGCAGGAGGAGTCGGAGAAGACGCGCAATGACGTCGTGTCCGCCATCAAGTTGGCGGAGAAGCTCGGGGCGCGAGCAGGTGAGCAAGAGGGGAAGATCGCCGCGCAGGCCGCCGAGCTCGAGGCGCTCCGGCGCGAGAAGGTCGAGCAGGAGCGCCTCATCCGCTCGCTCTCGCAGCCAGCGCCAAAGCCGACCTCACCCCGCCGGCCGGAGGCCTTCCCCCCGACGCCGCCGTCGGGCACGCCGCCAAAGCCGCCGCCGCACGCGGCGGCGACGCCATCCAGCGAGAAGCGCGGGACCGTCTCGTCGAAGGTTCTCAGGTCGGTCTCGCGCCTCTTTCAG
Source organism: Emiliania huxleyi CCMP1516 (assembly GCF_000372725.1). Classification (NCBI taxonomy): domain Eukaryota; phylum Haptophyta; order Isochrysidales; family Noelaerhabdaceae; genus Emiliania; species Emiliania huxleyi. Next base: position 680,768 of record NW_005198243.1, on the reverse strand, counting down.
GGCGCGGGCTCCACGCCTCGCGGCTCTGCCGAGCGGCGCGCTGCAGTCGGCAACACCGGCCCCCCACGCGAGACAAAGGCGTCGGTCGCGCGTGCCGAATGGCGGCGGTGCAAGGCGGAGGAGGCGGAGGCGGAGGCGGAGGCGACGACCTCCCGCGCCTCCCCGCGCGCCTCCCCGCGCGCGTCGCCTCGCGCCTCGCCTCGCGCCGCGCACTCGCCGCGTGAGAACAAGGCCTCCCAGGCGCGCCGGGCCGCGACCGCGTCGCAGTTGCCGAACGGCACCGCCCCGTCCGTTTCGAGGCTGCCGCAGCCCCCCAAGCGGACGACGCAGCCGAGCAAGCCCTTCGTCGCCGTCCTCGGGGGGGGTGCCGCGGCCGGGCCGCCCAAGCCGCCCAATCGCCGAGAGTCGCTGCTGCCGCAGCCGCCGAAGCTTGGCGGAGGGCTGCCGGCAAACGGGCGGCTCTCGTGCGCCCTCCAGGGCGACAGATCCAGGCTGCCGAGGCCTAGTCTCGGCGGCTCCGTGCGCTGCGGAGAGGTTGCGACGGCCGGCTCGATGGCGGCACCGCCGCCGCGGCTCCCTTGCCCTGCAGGCAACGAGAACACGCCGCCATCGCGGGCAGAGCAGCATGTGTGAGGGGTCGCAGGTTTGCGCTGGCTACGCAGGTGACTCGAAGGCTGCAGTGCTCGACCGCGAGAGCGGAGAAAAGCAGATGAGGGATCGCCGGCCGCGCACTGAGTATGCAGTGAATTGATACAGGAACACGGTTTGTGGGGTTTGGGGTGGAGTGGCGAGTGGAAGTGGGGCGGTCTCTCGCAGGGACGTATGGTGTACGGCTTTAAGGTCCCTCGGGCCAGTTTCGGGGGGCAAACCCCGCCCGGCCCCTAGAACCCCAGGTAAGGCCCAGGTATGGCCTAGGGCATCAGAAGGGACCAAGAAGAGTCCAGTCTGAGCCATAGAGCCCAAGCATGTCTTTGCCCCCGAAGGTCGCGTTCAAATGCCCGGAACGGACGTTACAGTGGTGTCCGGCCGGCGCGATCACCGAGCTGTGACGCTCAGGGAAGCCCGATGAGGTACTGGTTTCTTTGCCCAGGCCTGGCCTACGGCCCGTGCTGGATCAGCTGAGCAAGGTTTGGGAGAATCCTATAGTAGGATCTTCAGATATTTTGACGGATGACCTAAAAGGGGCAAAAACGGGGTGATTTCGGTCATCCGTCAAAATATCGAAGCATCC
>NW_005198243.1:673001-679437 GCF_000372725.1 Emiliania huxleyi CCMP1516 | reverse complement strand
CAGATCCTACTATAGGATTCTCCCCAAACCTTGCTCAGCTGATCCAGCACGGGCCGTAGGCCAGGCCTGGGCAAAGAAACCAGTACCTCATCGGGCTTCCCTGAGCGTCACAGCTCGGTGATCGCGCCGGCCGGACACCACTGTAACGTCCGTTCCGGGCATTTGAACGCGACCTTCGGGGGCAAAGACATGGGCTCTACGGCTCAGACTGGACTCCTCTTGGTCCCTTCTGATGCCCTAGGCCATACCTGGGCCTTACCTGGGGTTCTAGGGGCCGGGCGGGGTTTGCCCCCCGAAACTGGCCCGAGGGACCTTAACAGCAACCCACTTCCTTGTCGACTAATAACGGACTAGGTCCAGCCCTGGCGCCTGGGGCGGCCTCGGGCGTCGCGGGGCGCTCTCGGGCTCCGCACTGGAACCGCTGCGACGGGCCTGGTGGCCGCTGGCCCTGGCGCCCCGCATCGTCCGCCGCTAGGGTGAGCTGGGGGCTGTGGGAGGCACTCGTGATTTGCTGCTGGACTCGGTGAGCACTTGAGCCACGTGATTGTGGTAGGCGAGCTGCGCTGGGAGGCCCTGTCGTGGATGACGAGCCTCTACGTGTCCGGTGCCCTGCTCCACGTCCTGGCCAGCTCCCTCACCCTCCCTCTGCACCTGGCGGAGTTCACCATGTTTGCATACCCCACCGTGTTCGATTCCAAGAAAGACCGGGAGCGGCTGGTCTTGGCCTACACCTATACATAAACAAGGCGTGCGCCGTCTTCATCGCTCTCTCTTCCGTTGGGATCTGCTGGCTGGCTAGCTGCAAGCTGGCTAGCACCCTTCGTCGGGAACGAAGGAAAAGGAACGACGATAGGGTCTGTTGCTAGTCCGGCAGTGTATTGCTCTAGGTAGGTAGAAAGGTGAAGAACAGCCAGGCTCGGACTGGACACCAACGCGGTATGGGTGGACGCTAGACAGATGATGACGACACGCACGAGCGACACACAGACACAAACAGGCTCACAAGACACACAGCCAGCTGGCTGCCACACACCCTGAGTAGGCGTACACATAACTCAGGGCCACATCCTCCCTGTTGCCCCCCCCAGCACTCCAAGGCACCAGAAGAACAAACAAGGGCACAACAAACAACAGACAACAGGAAGTGACATGCGAGGCTAGAGCAGATTGCTCTCTTTTGCAAAAAAGAAATCTGCGGGCCCTGCCTCTCAGGCCGCCAACACACGTATATGCCCGCCCCGCCCATCCGCGCCAACGCCGCGCTCCGCACGCCGCCGCCGTCTGCTGACAGCGCGCCGGGTGGTGAAGTCCCAAAGAACGTCCTGAAGGCGGCCGAGAACGGCCGCTTGGGACCAGTGCGATCGTGGCTGAATGTCGGCGGGAAGGCCGACACTCTCTTCAACGCTGAGTCTCAGATCAGCGGCCGTCCGATTCCATACACCATGCTGATGCTCGCCGCACAGAAAGAGCACGCGCAGATTGTCGAGCTCCTCCTGAAGCGCGGCGCGCACATCAACCTGCAAACCAGTTGCGGCAGCACTGCGCTCAACGCTGCCGCCTGCTGCGGCTGCGAGCGAATGGTGGAGATGCTGCTGAAGCACGGTGCGGAGTTGAACCCACAGGACTCCGCCGCCTGGCCGGCGCTGGCAGCGGCTGCCAAAGGCGGACAAGAGCGGGTGGTCGACCTGCTGCTGCGGCGTGGCGCGGAGATCGACCTGCAACACAAGAACGGTGGCACCGCGCTGATTCTCGCCGCCTTCTTCAACCACCCCGCTGTCGTGCTCCGCCTTCTGCGGGCGGGCGCAGACATGACGTTGCGCGATGTGGACGGCGCGACGGCGCTGCAGTGGGCCAAGGAGAAGGGCCACGCCGAGTGCGTCCAGGCCTTCAAGACGTACCTCGGGGAGGTGGCGGCGCGCCGGAGCAAGTCGCCGTCGGCCGAGGCAGGCGGCGCAGGCGCGGCGGTGGGTGCGAGTGACGCAGCCTCTGCTTCGAGCGACGAGGGAGGCGCGGAGGCCGAGCCGAGCAGCGGGGCGGTGCCAGAGGAGGTTGTGCAAGCAGCTGGGCGAGGCGGCGAGGAGGCGGTGCTGGCGTGGCTCGACGGCGGCGGGCGGGTCGACGCAACGTACGAGCACGTCTTTTCGGACGGCCTCTCTTTGAGCGGCGTGACGCTGCTGATGCTCGCAATGACGAAGGGCCACGAGGGGCTGGCCGACGCACTGCTCCAGCGCGGTGCTGATCTCTCGTTGCAGACCAGCGTTGGCGCCACCGCGCTGAGTCTCGCCGCCGCGAATGGCCGCGAGAAGCTGGTCGAGTTGGCGCTGCGACACGGCGCGGAGATCAACCTTCAGTCCAACAACGGCGACACCGCACTGATTTGGGCCGCTTTCCACGGCCACTCCGCCGCCCTCCTCTGCCTGCTGCGGGCGGGCGCAGACGTGACGCTGTGCAGTGCAGATGGCAAGACCGCGCTGCAGTGGGCCAAGAAGCATGGCCACATCGAGTGCGTGCGCGCCCTCGCGGAGCATGCGGCGGCCGAGAAGGCGGCGGCGGAGGCGGCGAAGAAGGTGGCGGAGGCGGCGGAGAAGGCAGCGGCGGAGGCGGCGTGGGCCGCGGGCGCGGCGCAGAGGGCGGCGCAGAGGGCGGCAGAGGAGAAGGAGGCGGCGCGGCACGCCGAGGAGCTGCTGGCGGAGGTCGAGGCGGAGAAGCGCGGCAAGGGGAAGAAGGGCAAGAAGAAGAAGAAGGGCGGGGCGGGCGGGGCGGGGCCGTCGCAGGAGCCCGAGGAGGGTGCCGAGGCGCCGTCGGAGGTAGACGCAGCCGAGGCGGCGAAGAAGGCCGAGGAGGCGAGGATCCTCCTGCTTCTCGAGACGCTCACCGAGGAAAGGATGCGGCTCGGCATCACGCCGGAGAGCCAGGCAGCGGCGTTGGCTGAGGTGACCGAGGCGGCGCGGCTGGCCGAGGAGGCGGAGGCGGCGGAGGAGGAGGCGGAGGCGGAGGACGAGGCTGCCGCAGAGGAGGAAGCGGTGACTGAGGCGGCGGCGGCGGCAGCGGCGGCGGCAGCGGCGGCGGCCGCGGCCGAAGCGGCGGCGGCCGAGGCGAAACTGGCCGCTGCCAAGGAGAAGCGCGCGGCCACTGCCGCTGCGAGGGCCAAGGCGGCGGCCGCCAGGATGGCGGTGGAGGCGGCTCAGCGCGCATAGAGAGTGCGTACGCAACGCCAACGGGCATGCAGCAGCAGTGATCACAGAGTACCACGGGGGAGTGTGTGTGTGGGGGGGGGGGGGCACTTCTTCGCGTGTGGCTTATATCTTTCTTTCTTTGGGCCCGCGCATGCGAAAAAAAGCAAGCGAGTGTACGGTATGTGAGTCAGCAGTCACATGAACATGCGGAACCTTGAGCTGAACCTTGGCTTCCACCCCTTCTCACGCCGCCGCCTTGCTCCTCACCGCCTTCTCCATCAGGCCGAGCGCCGAGAAGCTCGTGATCACGTCGAGATTCGACGGCATCCTGCCCGCGCCGCCGCCGTCGGCGCCGCCCGCGCCTACGATGACGTTCTGCGGCATCTCGACCTTGAAGTCCTTCAGGTTGGAGTAGAGCGCCGTCGCCATGTCGCGCTGCGTCTCGGCCAGGAAGATCTCCTTGTTCTGCGCCTTGGCCTTGTACTTGGCCGCCAGCACCTCCGCCTCGGCGCGGCCCTTGGCGGCGATCGCGTCGGCTTGGAACCGAGCCGCGCTTGCATTCGCCTTCTGGATGTCGAGCTCGGCGCGCGCGATCGCGAGCTCCTTCTCCTTTTGGATCACGGCGAGGTCCTGCAGCTTGCGCTGCTCGATCGTCTCGCGCTCCGCCACCTGCTTCGCGACGTCGACCTGAGTAATCAAACGCCACACCTCAGGAGAGAATGGGCGCAGAGTGGAGCGTGTGTCCCCCGCGTCGTCGACGACCTCGCGCTGCATCTCGATCGTGCGCAGCTCCTTTTGGCGCTGGGCGTCCTGCACCGCGCGCGTGCGCTCGATCTCCTTCTTGAGCTGCTCGGTGTTCGCCTGCGCCTTGGACGTCTCCTGTTCCTGCACCGTCTTGATGCGCTCGGCGACGAGGCGCTTCTTGTCCATCAGCAGCCTGTCCAAATTGGGCTCGGGTCGCGGGTCGCCAATCAGCACTTGGGTGACGTCGATGCCGTACTGGGAGAGCGGGTTCTCGGCGCGCTGCGGCACGCCATTGTCCTGGAGAATGGGCACCGTCTTCCACACCAGCTGCTTGGCGCGCACGAGCTTGGGGCCCGGGCCGTCGGGGGAAGCCAAGCCGACGGGCGCGAGGTCGGTCTGCTCGATCTCGACCTGCCGGCGCTCGGTGAGGTAGATGCCATTCTGCAGCTGATCAGCGAGCTGGGTCTTGAACTGGTTCAGGCCGCCCTGGAAGAACTCCTCGCCGGTGTACTGCGTCGCCGTGATCACCGTCACGTTTGACGCGTTCCGCATCCATCAGCAGCGACTTGACCAGGTTGGTCTCGGAGCGGAACTCGCGGTGCATCTTGCGCACGCCTTCCGGGTCGGCGGGCAGCTTGAAGCGAAAGGTGACGGGGATCATCCCGACGTACGTGTCGGCGAAGCGGGCGATGACGGCCTCGTCGGCCTCGAATGTCGACGTGATGACTTGCTTGTAGTCCGTCACCGTGGAGAAGAAGGGCACTATGTAGTGAATGCCTGGCGCTGTGTGCACGTCAAGCTGGCCGGTCAGATTGTTCTGGACGACGTACGTGACTCCGGCGTCCGTCATCAGCACCGCCCGCTTGGCTAGGTAGAGAGCGGAGGCGCCGACGACAGCCGCGGCGACGAGCGAGGCCGACGGCGCCGGAATGTCGGAGATGTTTGGGATGCTGCCGCCAAAGGAGGATGACGAGGAGCCGGACGAGAAGTTGCGCCGGCCGCCTCCACCGCCGAATGACGGCGTACCGGTTGAGAGGGCGCCAGCGCCGGCCCGAGTGGTCAGGCCGGAGCGCGGAGGAGCCTGGCGAGGTAGCGGCCCGGGTGGTTGACAAATTGCGTGGCGCCGACGTAGTGGCGCGGCGAAGCACGCCCGTAGATGCGAGTCGCGACGCCAGCGGAAGTAGCCGCGCGGCCGCGGGCAAAACAGCTCGCTTCGGAATGAATTAAAAGAAAATTTCCGCGCGGCAGCAGCGCGCGAATAGACGTGATTTGCGCGGAAAAATTCTTTTTCTGCGGTGAAAATTCCGGCGTGAGAGAGGGAAAAACCCGACGGGAGGGCCCAGACCCTACCCTACCTACCCCGTCATGATGCCCGGCCAAGCAAAAATAAAATACACCTGCCAACCATCTCCTTTGGCACCGCGCAAAAAAGAATTCACAGCAAAAATGTGAAAAAAATTATACCTCTTATGCCACCTTCCCAGTGGCTCCTCACCGCAAACGGAAAGAGAAAGACCGCTCAACTCGAATCAACGGGATGGTTCGCCTCAGGGCTGATTTCTACTGATTCGCCCTGCCCTGCTCGCTCTCCCCACTGCTGTCGCGATCGCCTGCCGGTCTGCAAGAGCCACGCCCGCCAGGCGGTTGAGCAGGTCAGGCCTATCGAAAGATTATGTACATGCACCCATGCTGCGATCAGGCTATCATATACCTCTAAAGCACCCGAGGCTCCAGAAACCTAACCCTCAGACTATGCGTCTCATACGGCATGAAGAAGAGGGGTTCTGGTAAGCTTCACCCGTGAAGGGGCCCGCGCTCTGATTGCAAGCACGCAGATTATCTTTCTCTTTCTGCTTACACTGATCGGGCTCGAGATCGCGGGACTGACGCGCACTGAACACTCTCACACACGCACAGGGTCACACATCCACTCTCTCACGAGACAGTGCAGACATGAACACCGGGAAGGGCGCGAAGGGGAGAGCGGGGGCGGGGGCGGGGGCGGGGGCGGCGGCGCGCGGCGCACGCGTGCGCGCGGCTGAGGGCAGGGGTGGGATTCCCGCCGTGCACACACTGCGCGCGCACACACCACATACCCTCATGAGACACACTGAGGGAACCACGGAGCGGCGGCAGCGGCGGCGGCAGCGGCGGCAGTGCGCGCGCGCCGCGCGCGACGGACGGAGGGGCGGAGCAGCGACCGGTGCGCGGTCGCTGCTCTGTCTGTCCCGGAGCGCCGTCTGCGCGGGGTGCGTGTCAAGAGAGGGGGCAAGCGTGGCGGCGCGGGGACACGCGGCGGCGGCCACGAGCAGGGGAGCGATCCGTGCGCGGTGAGGCGGCCGGCGAGAGGGCGGCGGGTGCGGGGCAAGGAAGCAGCCCACACCCGACGCGTCGCTCGAATGAATTCGACGCCTGCGCAGGGGCCGCAGGGCGGTCAGTGGTGAGGCGAGGCGGAGCCGGCCGCGGGCCGGGTGCAAGGCGTTGTGAATGCCATGTGCGTAAGGCCGGGACGGAGG